>NC_056747.1:29824179-29846679 GCF_019279795.1 Protopterus annectens
TGTACAGAACTGAAAAGCCTAAATTGGTTAGAATTGCCTCATCAACTAGCATATACACAACTTCTTACCACCTATAAGATTATCCAGTATCCATCTGACCAGCACTAAAAACATTCTACACAACTATTTTCCCACTTAGTCACTGCAATCCAGTGACCAAAACCTCCGGTCTACAAACCTATCACATCTGCTGAGCATTGTCTGTTCTTGTAAAAGACTGCTAAGGCCTGGAACTCCTTACCTGTATCCATCAGTTCAATACTCTCGTTCCCATCTTTCAGAACCACTCTGAAAGACTTCCTAGCTAAAATCTGGCTCTGTTCTTGCTCAAAATCAGGACAATCTATATCCCTAAATGTGAACAAGTACCTTTTCATTCCTTACACTGCCTTACTGTCCCTTCCTCACTTACTTCCTTACTGCTATCTAATTCTCTTCCCTGGCTTTTTCTCTACAAACTGCCTAAAATTTCTTTAATATTAAATGATTATCATATAACGTGTATCAATTCTTAACCAATATTTTATATTATATTGAATTTGTTATAATTATTTAAACTGCAGATGTTTTTGTTTTATTTTTGAAGATTGTAAAATTATTGTTCTTAAAATATTTTGTAATCATTTGGAGTTTTTCTCCCCAGGCTTTCATGGAAAATTGGCTTCTATCCAGTCAGACTTTCCCAATAATCAAATGTCGATAAATAAATAATAAACAGAAAAAGCATCAAACAGCATGTTTCACTGAATATGCTGTTTATCGAGATGCTTGAGTAAGATCGCATTATGGAAGGGATGAAGAAATGCGTCCTTTCCCCACTGTAGTGCGATCTTGAAGTTGGTATATATAGTTAGCAGCAGATGCAGGCCCCCACATGAAGAGGTTCACTAAATGGCATTTTCAATGTAATGTCAGTCGGCTATTTTTCCATTCGATGACTGAACACAGACCACCTGCACTCACAGTCCACTACACACACACACCTAGAGTCACTATGCCCTATGCAGTGTACTGTAACCAAGCAGACAAACTCAAGTACACTCCCCCTCTCCCCAGATTCATTATGTCCTAGCTAGTGTACTTCACCCAAGTAGGCAAATTCACACACAAACACACACACACACACACACACACACACACACACACACACACACACACACACTCACTTGTACATGTGTATGTATGGGTGAAGAGACTGAAAACAAATAATGCAATATGAATACCCAAAAAGAGAGAATGCTAATGCAGGATAGAGAAAAGCACAGAAAGACTGGAAAAGTATAAAACACCTCAATATCTTGCAAATTTCAGAATGCTTCACAATCATACTAAATACAAATAAATAAAAACAAAAAATTATACTATAATAACGTTTAGAATAATACTACACACAACCCTAAAAAATTGGACATCCATTAAAGAAATTTTACATCCCCACCAAAAATTCAACCCCAACCCCTCTCCCAATAACTCACCACTCAAAACAAAAACAGTCAACTCTTATTTTATAGATAGCATAGCATCTCTAACCAAGGTTGCTCAGCATCTAATCCTAACCCTGCCCAACAGCCACATATTACCACATCTGCTTTCACCTTCAAACCTGTGTCCACATTTTATGTAAAACTACTCAAACAAACTTAAACCGTAAACTGTACCTAAAACAGTAGGCAGTAGCATTGTCTGTCCTAACTCAATCTTTATAAATAGGTGAGTCCAGGAATCCCACGTTCCCTCTCTCTGGATAAAATTCTCACATTATCCCTCTACACAAGAAAGAAATTCAACAGACATTAATAACTTTAGACCTACAGCAATCTCATCTCCCCTCACCAAAATACATGGAAAAATACATTCAACAACAATTGCTCCACAACCCCTACGCAACATGGCTTCCATTCTTCCCATAGCACAAGCACTGCCCTTCTAACCTGAATAGATACTGTCAATAAAGCTAGAGATAATCGCAAACTAGTCACTTCCTTATTTCTAGACTTGTCTAAAGCCTTTGACATAGTATGTCAAACCAAACGTCTACTTCAAATGTCCTCACTAGGTCTCTCTCAGCCCACCCTTCTGTGGTTCAAAAGCTACCTGTCCAATAGGTATCAGTCAGTAAAATGGCTCTTCACGCTCTCTCCTTACCTCTCAGTCACCACCAGTGTAATACAATGCTCTATCCTTGGTCCCTTCCTCTTTAACATTTTCACCAACACCCTCTATACTTCCACACAACAGCCTCCCCCCCAATACAATACACAGATGATTCCACTCTCATTTGCACATCTGACAATGTGGCACACCTCCCAAAACTTAACCAGGAAGCTTTGGCAGCCACTAAAACATGGCTTCGTAACTCACAACTCATGCTCAACCCAAAAAAAGACCAAACTACTATTTTTCCCCATATCTCTCTCACATGAAAAAACAAAATTTAAAGACTTCTCTATTAATAACACAATCATTGAAGTCACTTCTCATAGCAAATTATTAGGGGTGAAAGTGGATGATAATCTTACATTCAACCTGCATATACAAAATTGCATAAGAAAAACTCACCAAAAAACTATGGATGCTTTACAAAGCCAAAAACATTCTCATTGATGCAACTAAAACTACAGTTGCCACTACTTATCTCTTCCCCACATTTCTTTATGGTGCTCCCATCCTTACAAACCTCCAGGTTTCACAAAAATTAAAATGCAAACAATGCTATAACAAAGTTGCTGAATTTACAGCAAATATCTCAGAACCCACCACTGTACAGAACTGAAAAGCCTAAATTGGTTAGAATTGCCTCATCAACTAGCATATACACAACTTCTTACCACCTATAAGATTATCCAGTATCCATCTGACCAGCACTAAAAACATTCTACACAACTATTTTCCCACTTAGTCACTGCAATCCAGTGACCAAAACCTCCGGTCTACAAACCTATCACATCTGCTGAGCATTGTCTGTTCTTGTAAAAGACTGCTAAGGCCTGGAACTCCTTACCTGTATCCATCAGTTCAATACCCTCTTTCCCATCTTTCAGAACCACTCTGAAAGACTTCCTAGCTAAAATCTGGCTCTGTTCTTGCTCAAAATCAGGACAAACTATATCCCTAAATGTGAACAAGTACCTTTTCATTCCTTACACTGCCTTACTGTCCCTTCCTCACTTACTTCCTTCCTGCTATCTAATTCTCTTCCCTGGCTTTTTCTCTACAAACTGCCTAAAATTTCTTTAATATTAAATGATTATCATATAACGTGTATCAATTCTTAACCAATATTTTATATTATATTGAATTTGTTATAATTATTTAAACTGCAGATGTTTTTGTTTTATTTTTGAAGATTGTAAAATTATTGTTCTTAAAATATTTTGTAATCATTTGGAGTTTTTCTCCCCAGGCTTTCATGGAAAATTGGCTTCTATCCAGTCAGACTTTCCCAATAATCAAATGTCGATAAATAAATAATAAACAGAAAAAGCATCAAACAGCATGTTTCACTGAATATGCTGTTTATCGAGATGCTTGAGTAAGATCGCATTATGGAAGGGATGAAGAAATGCGTCCTTTCCCCACTGTAGTGCGATCTTGAAGTTGGTATATATAGTTAGCAGCAGATGCAGGCCCCCACATGAAGAGGTTCACTAAATGGCATTTTCAATGTAATGTCAGTCGGCTATTTTTCCATTCGATGACTGAACACAGACCACCTGCACTCACAGTCCACTACACACACACACCTAGAGTCACTATGCCCTATGCAGTGTACTGTAACCAAGTAGACAAACTCAAGTACACTCCCCCTCTCCCCAGACTCATTATGTCCTAGCTAGTGTACTTCACCCAAGTAGGCAAATTCACACACACACACACACACACACACACACACACACACACACACACACACACGCGCACACACACACACACACCCACGCGCACACCCACGCGCACACACACACCCACACACGCACGCACACACACACACACACACACACACACACATGCACACGTGTGTGTGTGTGTATTCTGCTTCATACATGCTCCTGCAGGACACATGCACATGCATGCATATACTGGCACACACACCCATCCCTTCACTGCACTGGCCTGCATCATGAGCAGTCCAACAGCAGTGAATGGGTGCCCATTATTATTTACTTTTCTTCTGAGAGTGAAACAGTCCTAAGCAAAGCAAACTAGGAGCTGGCGGACATTTCTGGGAAACAGCTCATGGCTAATTAGGTTTAGTCACACTCCTGGAGCACAATGTTAGCATGCAGCTTCACCCATGATACTGATCTCTGCTCTAAGGATTCCAAGAAGGGAAAACCCATAGTGTGAGACCAGTTTAAGAGTCAGACAAAACTCGGAACCACAGACTTCTTAAAACCTCTACAAATGTACTCCCATCTTGCTTATATTCTTCTTTAGAGTCAATACTGAATGCAGTCCAGGCCCCGCCCACGAACGCCACCCACATTTCTTCATATCTCCATGCTCCCCTGTGCATTAATTAACACCCAAGGCATCTCGAATAAACTTGACCAAATAAGCACTTTCCTTACAACCCACCCCTGTCATTATGTCAGAAAACATGATTCAACAAAACAGTGTAAGAAACTTCTCTGTGTGGAAGATTTTCAGTCCATATATCTCTAGTTAATCCCTGTATATTAATCAGATCAGACAATAGTAATAGAAGTAGCAAACATAAACTTGTCTTAAGTAAAAAAAATAATAAAAAATATATAATTGTACAGAATTACTAAGTATTCGAAAGTAATCCAAGCAAGGCAGGCAATCTATTTCCAGTCGAAAATCCTTTATTAAGTACACAGACAAGTGATCCAAGTAAAACAAAAATAGAGTAATAATTTCCTCACAAACTTTCTAAAGATATATATATATATATATATATATATATATATATATATATATATATATATATATATATATATATATACTTTTTATCAGGCATGGGAGTGGTTTATTGTGCTGTAAAACAAAGTGTTAGTGGAACACATGTTAAATTCACATCCCTTCCCCCATTAGTGTGACATGTGGTTTCTTTTGAGACTTTGGGGATACCACGGAGATTACTTGTTTTTTTTTTTTTTTTTTTTTTGAAACATGATTCAACAGTACTAACCCCTATTTTCAGCACCTACTCCTCTCCTACAAAAACCTCCAAGTAGAAAGACCTAGCATAAGGCAAGATGTGGGTACTGACATTCTTTATAAAGCCCATCTTAGCCCAACAACCACTGCTTAGACACTGGACCCAACTGGATATTTCTAAAACTTCCCTCCTGGAAAACAGTCACTTTCTAATAGCAGTCACTTACCTCCCTACTTCAGCCTTACTTTAATTTAAATCCCTTACTCCTGCTATCACCTCAGCTTCCACAAGTAAAAAAAAAAGCATCACTCTTCTAAAAGATTAACCTAAACTACCTAGGTCCCCTGAGAAATGACACTGAAAAATCTCTAGCACATACCAACTTCTACAGTGAGTCAATGACACTACCTGTCCAAATCTCCTAAAAAAACACCACTCCATGTTGGAAATGCTAATCATTAACAGCCTTACTATTATCACTAAAATGTGTCTTCTCCTACCTTCATTCAGTGACCAGTCCTCAATAACCTTCCAAATTATCCATAATGCACCAAAATTGCTCCTCCAAACTTGTTAAAGTCAGACCCAGATCCACCACCAATGCTGTAAACCTCAAAACACACCTAGGAACTATTGACAGGGCTCCCATTTCCAACTTGTATAACCCCAATTCAGCTACAACAGTACTTACACATACTATCCTTCAACTTCAAGATAAATTATTTCCTCTCACATGGCAACTTTCCAAACACAGCAAATACTCATAGCTAATCACTGCTCAAACTTAGTGATACTGTGGTCTTCAGGAAGACAAAGCCCCCTCACCAGAAAATCATATTGTCTTTACCTGTCTGCATATCCTAGCTAAGCAAGCCATATGCAGGCACAAATACCAACTATTTCAGACACAAATAATATGCTCTGCTAGGCAATCCCAAACACTTCAAGCAGGAAGTAAGTCTTCTCACAGGCTGGAAATCAACAGAAACTACTTCTTTCCCCATCAACCCCCAGATTTCAAAGCTGACTGTCAACCACTGATTTTAACAAGGAATTCAACCACACCCTAGTACCATAGCCTCCCCCAACTCGCTCAACCCCCATCTTTTATCTTTCTCCTTCTTCTGTTTTAAGGAAGTAATTCACAAAGACCTTGACCCCCTACTAGAAAGCAAACTCCTGAATGCATCTCCTGTTGCAGATAAATCTGCCTGATGCAGTCACAAGTGGTGTCCCACAAGGCTCGGTCCTGGGACCCCTACTGTTTGGCATATACCTCTCAGAAGTACAGGAAAACACAGGAGGACTATGGATAACCAAGTTCGCCGATGACTGCAAACTGGGAGCCATAATTGACTCTCCGGCTGACATGGACATTCTCCAAAAGGGCCTTACTGAGACGGACACCTGGTGTCAAAGTCATGGCCTCAAGCTAAATGCCAAAAAATGCATAGTAATCCTGTTTGGGAAAAATAAAACACGCACAAATTACCACATAGGTGGCAGCCCCCTTAATACAGAAGAGGTAATAAGAGATCTGGGGACCCAGGTAGATAGTAATCTCTCCTTTGACAATCATATTGCCAAAGAAGTTAGGAAATCCTTCTATGTGGCCCATCTAATTACTAAAGGGTTCGCATCTAGAAATAAAGAGGTTATAGTGCCCCTCTACTCGTCACTTATCAGACCCATCATAGAGTACAATGCCCCATTTGGGATGCACCTCACAAGACACTTCCAACAGCTGGAGAGACCACGAAAGTATCTCAAAAAGAGGATTACTGGCCTCAAACATATGTCCTATGCACATAGTACACAGTCATTTTAAAGTACCGAAAATGCAAATGTATAGGCAAGTAAAATATCAGGGTACAAAAAAATGTGGTAAATGTACTATTTGTAGATATATAGTGCAACAGTTTCAAACTATTAATGGGGTTTCTTTTGAAACTAAGGGGGCATTTAATTGTAATTCGTTACAAGTTATTTATGGTATAGAATGTCCGTGTGGGAAGTTTTATGTTGGAGAGACAAAGAGATCATTGTCCTGTAGAATAAAGGAGCATGTTAGGGACATTAAAAATAGAAAAGAAAGTAGTCCTTTAGCTTTACATTTTTATAAATATCATGAAGGCAAACCAGACAATTTAAAAGTTACGGTGTTGGATAGTATTCAAAATAATTTGTATTTTAGTGAACAGCATATAAAGCAAATATTAAGGAAAAAGGAATTATGCCTTATATTAAAATTTAATACATTAAGACCAAATGGGCTTAATCATGACTGTTCATGGAAAAGTTTATTATAAATGCTGAAATTTTATTTTTTAAATGAATGCTATGTTTTTAAATAGACATTTAGAGTTTTAAATAGTTATATAATTGAATAATTGAATGGGAGTGTTTTTGTTAAGTGTATATAAGGGGAGATGTAATGAATTGTTGAAATTTTATTCTGTAAAGGCAAGTTTGCCGAGGCGCTAGAGAAAATAATTATTTGTATTTTTACAACTTGGGTTCGAGATTTGAAGTGGATTAAAAAAGCTTTTCTGATTTGCATTGGAGTCATCCATCTGTGGTATTGCTCTATATGTCCTATGCAGCCCGACTGAAAAAACTCCGGCTGTACTCAGTGGCATATTGCTTACTCAGAGGTGATTTCTGCCTGACTTACAAAACCATGTCCAACTCAGAATTGATGGACATGCTCCACCTAAAGAAATCCAAGTCACTGCGAGCCACGTGCTCTAGTGAGCTAAACCTCACCACAACAATAAATAGAACATGCTGGAGGGATAGATTCCTGTCACAGAGACTCTCCATATTTTGGAACAAAATTCCAAACTACATTAGGCAGAGCCCTTCACTAACACTCTTCAAGAGAAACCTTGACGAGTGGATGGGTAACAGAAAATACACCCCTGGGATCACTTCATTGGCTCTGCTTGACAGAGGATCAGTTCAATGGGGTGGCGAAAGCCGACACACTCTGGCTAGGTCTATAAATGCCCTCAGGCAGATAGCCTAGTACCTACCTATGAACATATAATCTAGTCCCCTTGGGATCATTCCCTGGTGCAGATAATCTGTCCCCTGGTTCATCTTACTCTGAAAAGACTTCCTCACCTCACCTCCTCTCCACATTTATAACCTCTGCTTAGCTCAAAACATAATTCAGACATATGTCAAGCTGCTCTTGCCAAACTCCTTCCCAAACAGTCTCAACCATTGAGTGCCTCCCACATGTGCCCCATCTGCACCCTCCTTACACTTGAGGAAAATCCAACAGTACCATCTCCTGAATCTTAAACAGCATGGATTCTGGGTTAGTTGGAGCATATTGACAGCACTAGGGACACTTACAGATGAGATCTTTTTCAACATTGATTACGGAAACCTTTCAGAAGCTTTCTTCATTTCCCTTACCAAAGCTTTTGATTTTATTGACCACCTCCTCCTTCTACATTCCATCTAATAAATTGGAGTTCGCTCCAAGACTTAAGTAGGAATTTCAGAGTCAGAATCATCTCATCTCTGTCAACTCCAGCATCCCTTACCAAAGAAATAACCAGGTCTCCATATTCAGCCAACTGTTGTTTTCAATTTTTATTTACAAATTACCCAGCCAGCTCTCTAACCTACCACTCTTTATGCTGATGACATGATTATCCTTTGATCCAGTTGTTCACATTCAACTACTCAAATCCAGCTTCATTCTGACCTCCACTCCCTTAAGGTCTGGCCAAACAACCATAGGTTCCTCCTAAACCCCTCCACTCCCTTAAGGTCTGGCCAAACAACCATAGGTTCCTCCTAAACCACTCCACTCCATTAATATCTGGCTAAACAACCACAGGTTCCTACTAAATCCATACAAAACAAATAGTTTGATATTTGGAACCTCACAAAAGCAGATAAAAAAACTCCTAAAAATCTCATCATCACAGATCTCAATGGCACCTCAATATAAAAAGAAAAATATCCTTTGTCTAACCTAGGTTTATGGCTGCACCAGCCAGTTAGCTTCAGTAAACACAATGCAAATGTCTGGAAAAAGATCGTCTCTATTTTATTTCTGTCCTAGAAAATATCTCCCTTTCTCTCCAAACTGGCTAGAGCCACAGTGGGCAAAGGAGTCTTTCTAGATCAACTTGAATTCAGGCTCCTCAACTGCAAGACTGCAAGTGCTTTTCCATTGGACAAATAATCCAATGAAAGACAGGAAGTACTTTTCACTGGACTAATCATCCAACTCCTCCCCTAAATACATCACTTCTGCTCCCACCATCTGTTTTCACATGCTGCTTAACTCCCATATTTGTCACTAAAATTAATCCACATTTGTTTTTCTCCTCTGTTAAAAAAACTGCTCATTGTTTCAGTTGCCAGTTGGACTTTGTATTTTTGATGATTATTTCATGTTTGTGAATTTGTTCTATTTTATTTTTTTGTGAATTTCTTCACCCAGGCTCTGAATGGGAATGGTCTGTGGCAATCAGTGTACTACCTCAGTAAACAAACTTTAATAAAAATAAAATAAATAATATTAGTGGATGCATGTAATACAAAAGCTGGAAATAAATATTTTAAAAAAGATGTCATATATAATAGACAGGAATAACTTCTTATCATGGTGGTTACACTAACCATGTGATTTTGAAACGTGAATGGCCTCATATGTATAGACAAAAAGGTAACAGCATTGAGATAAGAGCACTGATTATCGATATTACGAAAAGCAAACAGCAATGCTACAGGAGACACATTTGGAAAGAATTGCCCAAGTCAATTTGATAAAGAAATGATTTCAGGATGGGTATTCAGTGGAATATCAGGGGCATAAGAAAAGGGGAACACTTAAGAAATTAATGGTAGCTATGTGGTAGTAAGGGGCTATTGGCAAGGGAGGATTGCACAAGCCTATATTAATATTTCACCTAAAACTGCTGTTAAGGAGATTAAGAAAATTTGGGGAGAAATAATTAGCTTTCAGCAGGGAGTATTACTTAAAGGTGTGAACTGGAACTTGATTTGTAAAGTGAGGATGTATCTGAGGGACCTAGAAGGGAGAATATAACAAAAAAGAGTATGTTTCTGAAGAAATGTATAAAAATATCTGGTATAGAAGATGTGAATTTAGTAGCAGCAACTTAGAGAGCATTTATATATTATTCCCCAAGGCACAATAACTGGGCTGGAGTAGAAAGAAAGTATATTTCACAGGAGCTTGTATTTAACTGAAAGCTTCAACACACATCCAATACCCATTTCAGATCATGCAGCAATTAGCAACTAGGATAAAAATGGGAAGTAATGAAGCAAAAATAAAACATTGTTGCCTCCCACCTACCTGTTAAAAAGAGGAATTTAAGGAATGGGTAGTGGAATTTATTTGAGAACTATTAAGGAAGATAGAAATTTCTTCAGAAAATATAGCTAGTGAGTAGGATAAAATTAAAGTGGAGGAAATAAAAGAAAAATAGATACTGTTTAGAAATAATAAGAATTATTTAGAGAGGCTGACAAACATTAAAGTATTGCAGAATAAAGGGAATTTCACAGAACAAGAAATATGCAAAGCCATGGAAATATATATCAAGGAATTAATCAGTCAGGATATAGGGAACTTCCAAACACTGGACCTGTCTCAGTTTGGATTCATCCAGGGCAGAACATGCTTATTCAAACAGGTGGATTTTTTGAAAAGGACACCAAAGCAATGGATGAAGGCAAAAATGTTACAGACCACATACCTCAACTTGACAAAAGTTTTTAGCACAATTCCCCACCCGGTCACAGTAGAAAAACTAAATAAACTGGGAATAAACCCCCTATATCACCTGTGGAATTGCCAACTGGCTCACAGATAAGATGCAGATAATCAAAATAGGGGACGTTACCTCCACAAAGACACCAGTTGCCAGTGGAGTCTCAAAGGGTTCTGTGCAGGGAGCTCTCCTTTTTGGCATCTACTTTTCTGTAGTAAAAGCTAATACCAAAGGGTTCTGGCTGATTAAGTCTGTAGATGACTACAAGCTAAGAGCAGTCATTGAATCCCTAAATGACTCCGTCATCCTGCCAGAAGATTTGCTCCAAATAAATAACCTCATGCCAAAATCATGGACTGAAACTAAATTACTGTAAACTTTGGAAAGTCATCTGCCCCAGGGAACTGCAACATTGACAATTGAACACTAAAGAGTTGACCTAGTTGTTCAGGATTTGGGAACTTATATGGACACACGAACTACCACATTGGTGGTAGTCCCCTAAATACAGAAAATGTAATAAGGGATCTGGGGACCCAAGTTGATAGTAATCTCTCCTTTGATAATCATATTGCCAAGGTGGTTAGAAAATCCTTCTATGTGGCCAACCTAATCACAAAAGGGTTTGCATCTAGAAATAAAGAGGCTATTGTGTCTCTCTACTCATCACTGATTAGACCCATCATAGAATACAATGCCCCAATTGGGATGTACCTTACAAGACACCTGCAACAGCTGGAAAGACCACAAAAGTACCTCACCAAGAGGATTACTGGCCTCAAACAGATGTCCTATGCAGCCAGACTCAAGAAACTCCAGCTGTACTCGGTTGCATACCGCTTACTCAGAGGTGATCTCTGCCTGACATACAAGGCCATGTCCAACCCAGAATTGATGGACATGGTCCACCTAAAAAAAGCAAATCCCACAGAGCCACACACTCTGGAGAGATAAACCTCACCACAACAATAAATAGGACATGCTGGAAGGATAGATTCCTGTCCCAGAGACTCCCCATGCTTTGGAACAGGATTCCAATTAGGCAGAGCCCCTCACTAACACTCTTTAAGAAAAACCTTGACGGGTGGATGGGAAACAGAAAATTTACCCCAGGGATCACTGCAGTGGCTCTGCTGAATAGTGGCGTAGGGAACTAATGGCTCTGCTGGACAGGGGTACAGGGAACTAATCTAAGTGGGTGGCAAAAACCAACACATTCTGGCTAGGCTTATAAATGCCCTTGGGCAGATAGCCTAGTACTTACCTATGAACCTATGACAGTGACCTAACTTTTGACCAATAGGTATCCATTATTGTAAGAAAATCCTTATATATTGCACAGCTTACAAAAAAGGGATTCCCCTTTACTCAGCCCTCATTAGGCCAGCCACTGAATATAATGCTAACATTACTATTTAGCTGTCCACATACATGCAACATTTGGAATGCCCACACAGATATCTTACTAAAAGGGTACAAGGCCAAGGTACAACATGCACTACATGGACCAATTCAAAGCCCTGTCACTACGCTCCGTATCATACGGACTGCTAAGAGGTAACCCACTCAGGAGAGAGCTCCTAAATGCTTTCTCCCATGCATGGGTCTCCTCGAATTATCTATGGTATGATTCCAGCTCCAGTTGTTGTATATGTCTGGAAAGATATGTTAAAATTAATTAATGTTCTTTATATCCAACTTTTTTATACAGGTGATGATGTAATAGATCATGTCATGAGGGAAACGAATATGAGTGTCTGATGATGCTATTAAACAAGTCTGATGAAGTCCAAAGTAAAATGAAAGAACAAATGCATTTTTCTAAATGTTTTCTGTTTCAATAAATGGTGAATGGTTCACGAGTAGAAGTCCTTCAATTTATTTTTATAGGTCCATAGGTAAGTACTATGCTAGCTGCTCTTGCAGACCATTTTAAGCCTAGTCACTTTCCCTTTCTGTGCTCAAAATAACCTCCCCATTTGGTTATAGACTGGCCTTACCCATCCCATGGTCAATAATTACATATTATCCTTAATGATAGTGACTAGGATCATACCATAGAAAATCTGAGGGGATCCATGCATGGGATCAAGCATCTAGGAGATGTCTCTCTCCATTAGTAGTACAGGGTACAGTTCTGGGGTAAATTTTCAGTTTCCCATCCATAAATCTAAATTGCACTTGAATATGGACAGGGATGAACTTTGTTTTATGTGGACAGGGAGTGTGTTCCACAGCAGTGGTCCTCTGCACGATATACCCATCCCTCCAAACCATTCTGTTGATACTGCAGAAGACACTTAGATCCCTAGATCAAGTATTTCTCATGTTGTTTGACTTTCAGATATGCAGTCAATCCATCAGTGATGGGTTGGAGAATATCTTGTATGCCAGACACAGGTCACATATTTGCTGTCTGCAGGATACAGAGTATAGAGACAGAGCTTTGAGTCAGTCCATATAGGACATGTTGTTTAGGCCTTGTAATGTTTTAGTGAGGTATCTCTGTGGGCATACTGGTTGGTTCATGTGTCTGGACAAATGTATGCCAAAGGGGGCATTACATTCCATGACTAGCCTAATGAGGGCTGAGTAAAGGTGAACAATGTCATCTCTAGATCTAGACACAATCCTTTTCTTTATAAGATGTGCAATATAAAAGGGCTTTCTTACAACAGACACATGTTGGAGAAATGCTAGATCACTGTCCACATAAGTTTCCAAATCTGGACCTGGGTCAATTTGGTAGTTCCCTGGGGAGCAGGACTTCCCAAATGACAAAATAATATATTTTTTAACATTTAGTTTCAGTTCAGGATTAACTTTGTCACTAATTATTTATTTGAGCAGACATAAATAATATATTTTTTAACATTTAGTTTCAGTTCAGGATTAACTTTGTCACTAATTATTTATCTGAGCAGTATAGTCAAGTCATCTGAGGACACACATTCTCATATGGATAGAGAAATACAGATACAAATAAAATAATCTCTGCACAAAAACAATGAAGCAACTTTTATTAAACAAAAAAACATAAGAATTATCGGCATGCACATTGCCAATATGACAATGCACATGCTCCAAAAAACACAGGAATATAAATCACCACAATATATTTTTTTTGTGGAGGAGCACACCAGCCCCTGCACTCTCTGCACCCTGTGCTACCTGTAAATTCCAACAATGAGACTACACAACCCTGTGCTACCTGTACATTCCAACAATGACACTGCACAACCATGTGCTACTTGTACATTCCAACAATGAGACTGCACAACACTGTGCTACCTGTACATTCCAACAATGTATCTACACAGCCATGTGCTGCTTGTACATTCCAACAATGGGACTACACAACCCTGTGCTACCTGTACATTCCAAAAATGAGACTGCACAACCCTGTGCTACTTGTACATTCCAGCAATGAGACTACACAACCCTGTGCTACCTGTACATTCCAACAATGAGACTACACAACCCTGTGCTACCTGTACATTCCAACAATGTATCTACACAACCCTGTGCTGCTTGTACATTCCAAAAATGGGACTACACAACACTGTGCTGCTTGTACATTCCAACAATGAGACTACACAACCCTGTGCTATCTGTACATTCCAACAATGTATCTACACAACCATGTGCTGCTTGTACATTCCAACAGTGGGACTACACAACCCTGTGCTACCTGTACATTCCAACAATGTATCTACACACCCCTGTGCTGCTTGTACATTCCAACAATGGGACTACACAACTATGTGCTGCTTGTACATTCCAACAATGAGACTGCACAATCCTGTGCTACCTGTACATTCCAACAATGAGACTGCACAATCCTGTGCTACCTGTACATTCCAACAATGTATATACACAATCATGTGCTGCTTGTACATTCCAACAATGGGACTACACAACACTGTGCTACCTGTACATTCTAACAATGACACTACACAACCCTGTGCTGCTTGTACATCCAACAATGAGACTGCACAAACCTGTGCTGCTTGTACATTCCAACAATGAGACTACACAACCCTGTGCTACCTGTACATTCCAACAATGAGACTACACAATCCTGTGCTACCTGTACATTCCAACAATGTATCTACACAATCATGTGCTGCTTGTACATTCCAACAATGGGACTACACAACACTGTGCTGCTTGTACATTCCAACAATGAGACTGTACAACCCTGTGCTGCTTGTACATTCCAACAATGAGACTACACAACCCTGTGCTGCTTGTACATTCCAACAATGAGACTACACAACCATGTGCTACCTGTACATTCCAGCAATGAGACTACACAACCCTGTGCTACCTGTACATTCTAACAATGACACTACACAACCCTGTGCTGCTTGTACATCCAACAATGAGACTGCACAATAGTGGGGAAAGGATATGATTCCTATACCCACTATTATTGCCATCTGCCACCAAATGGAATCGACAGAACATGTGTTGATCATACAGTCAGTGATTACTTTTGTATGAATCCACAGAAATAGGTAGATGTACTTAGGACAGCCCACTACAGAAATAGCAGCCAATGTTAATTAAAGGCACCCAGTGAACAACAAAAGACAAAAAAGCTTGACACCAAAACTGAATCTGGTGCTTCAAAAGTATAATGCCCTGACTGGAACCATGATTACCTGAGCTTGTTTAGTGCCCTTGGGAAACTGGAAGAGCCATTGAGGAGTAGATGAGTGTCTGAAATTTGAGAGGCAGGGTTGTGGTGGTTCCTCCCCTTGTGGTGACCCTAGGCCTTTCTGCTAAGAACAAGTCCCAGTGAGGGGAGGGACATTTGTGGCTCCATTCAAGCCATTATGGTTGCCCTTGCAGATGCATTTCAGGATGCTAGAACAACTGTGTATCATGGGAATAGATAGTCCCTGCATGCTGATGTGGAGCTCATGTCAGCACCTGGAGATGAAGTTAGGCCTGCATCATTAAAATACCTGAGCTGTGAACACCCCATGTGGAACAAATAGGCAACAGATATATATATATATATATATATATATATATATATATATATATATATATACACATACATACATACACACACACAAATATATAAATATATAATGTATACACACCCACCCACACACACAGATTATATATATATATATATATATATATATATATATATATATATATATATATATACATACATACATGCACACATATGTATATATAACTGCAGTGCCCCTAAATAAACAGATGCTGAAATCACCACATCACCACACAACTAGTCTTTTAATATGCACAGATGCTTTACACAGAGACTGATTGACCGATTCAGAACTTTGCAGTCAACAAGTGGTAAGGAGGCACTGCAAGTCAAAAGAAGAGAAGAGGAACAGCCAAACATGGTGTCTAATATTACAATGTTCCACCAACAAAGATCATTTCTTTTTTTTTCCATACTGCCAACAGGTGCCGCACCTCTGTGTAATATGACGAACCATGCAGGTGGTGTGCACAGGGCTTCTGTCCACACTTTCTGTGTAATATGATGAATCATGTAGGTGTGCAAAGGGTTCCTGTGGTGCATGCCACACCGCTGTGTTAAAAGATGAACCATGCAGCTGGTGTGCAAAGGGCTCTTATGATGTATGACACACCTCTGTGTAATAAGATGAACCAAGCAGCTAGTGTGCAAAGGGCTCTTGTGGTGCATGACACATCTCTGTGTAATAAGATGAACTATGCAGCTGGTGTGCAAAGGGCTCTTGTGGTGCATGCCACACTACTGTGTCAAAAGATGAACCATGCAGCTGGTGTGCAAAGGGCTCTTGTGGTACGTGGCACACCTCTGTGTAATACGATGAACCATGCAGGTGGTGTGCACAGGGCTTCTGTCCACACTTTCTGTGTAATATGATGAATCATGCAGGTGTGCAAAGGGCTCCTGTGGTGCAGGCCACACCGCTGTGTTAAAAGATGAACCATGCAGCTGGTGTGCAAAGGGCTCTTGTGATGTATGACACACCTCTGTGTAATAAGATGAACCAAGCAGCTAGTGTGCAAAGGGCTCTTGTGGTGCATGACACATCTCTGTGTAATAAGATGAACTATGCAGCTGGTGTGCAAAGGGCTCCTGTGGTGCATGCCACACCGCTGTGTTAAAAGATGAACCATGCAGCTGGTGTGCAAAGGGCTCTTGTGGTGTGTGGCACACCTCTGTGTAATACGATGAACCATGCAGGTGGTGTGCAAAGGGCTTCTGTCCACACTTTCTGTGTAATATGATGAATCATGCAGGTGTGCAAAGGGCTCCTGTGGTGCATGCCACACCGCTGTGTTAAAAGATGAACCATGCAGCTGGTGTGCAAAGGGCTCTTGTGATGTATGACACACCTCTGTGTAATAAGATGAACCAAGCAGCTGGTGTGCAAAGGGCTCTTGTGGTGCATGACACATCCCTGTGTAATAAGATGAACTATGTAGCTGGTGTGCAAAGGGCTCTTGTGGTTCATTCCACACCTCTGTGTAATATGATGAACCATGCAGGTGGTGTGAAAAGGGCTCCTGTGGTACATGCCACACCTCTGTGTAATAAGATGAACCATGTAGCTGGTGTGCAAAGGGCTCTTGTGGTGCATCCCACACCTCTGTGTAATAAGATGAAATGGCCCTCACCTTCAAGAACCCCCTGATCTCTACCAGGAATTCTGCATAGAAAATATACTCATGAAATACATGTCTTCCCCATCCCACCCCCTGACAACAGGTGAGTAGACCAAAGCCTCATCATTCCTCTCCCCCCATGCCAGCTGTAATAGGTACCCGAGATACTACTGAAACCTATGTCAGTCATGCTCATCTCCAACGATATTTATACAATTGTGCTAATTCAGACTTTTCATCTATTGCATATTCTATTACTTTGTAAAAGTTTATTTATTTACTTACTTGCTTACTTACATACATTTGATAACTGGGTACTATCCAACTGGCCAGAAGCCCGTTTTCAGCTGAGACCCGGGGAGAAAAGCTCCAAGGAAGATTACATAATTATACATTTAACATAATTATAATAGGAGTTCTAACATGTAGTGTGCAGACATCCTGTCTTTTATTTATTTATTTATTTTACATTTGTTAACCGGGATGTCTGACTGAGCTGAAATGGCCCTTTTTCAGCAGAGGCCCGGGGAGAAAAGCTCCACATAGAAGAATTACAGATACATTTAGATATTTAGACATGATCAGTATACACACAAATCACAACAGACATGTTTTTACAGTGGTATGCAGCACATCAACAGTTACAGTGGAGAGAAAAACAAGAAAATATTAATTTAAAAATAAAGGTAATTAATAGATTTGTTGTGTGCAGCTGAAATTTGGAACATAGGTAGAATAGTACACAGGTAGAGTACATACATTGTACATTAGCCAGTGTTTGTGAGTAAGAGTGAAAACTATTATCAAGTACTCTAGGTTTAGTATGTGTACCTTATCTGCTATCACTAGCCTGGGAAGCAGTCACGGCACTGCCAACTTTGCTTGAGATGTTGCCTGATGAGGTCATTAAAGGAGGCTTTGGATGATGTGTTTTGAATGCTAGTGGGGACAGAGTTCCCTTTTTTAGCCACTGAACTACTATATAGAGCATCTCCAAAGCTATTGTAGCTGTTGGTGACTTCTCGTAGTAGTTTGCTTGATGATCTAAGAGGCCTTTTGGCTGAGTGATGTTGTACTAGGTTTTTGAGGGCAGGACACTTATTGGGGAGGTAATAGATAGAATGACAGAGGCAGAGCTGATTGTAGGTTAGGAGGTTGGGCAGTTCAAGCCAGTGGAGCTGTCTCAAAGCAGTACAGTGATGAGTTCTATATGAGTAATTTGCAGCAAAGCGGGCAATTCTGTTATAGCAGGCGTCCATTTTACTTGGTTCAGTTTTGTTGAGAATAGTCAGAATGGGAGATGCATAGAGTAAGGTGGATAGAAGTTGAGAGCGAGCAATGGCTGATCTTGTGTTGTTGGTAAGAAATGGTTTGATATGGTAGAGTGATCCCAGTTTGGCATGTACTTTTTTAATAATCAAGTTGAGATGACTACCAAATTTTAGGTGGGAGTCTATGGTTATTCCCAATAGCTTAGCCTGTGCCACTGGAGCAATTGGAGTAGCATCTGTGGAGTAGATAGTGAATTGACTGCTATCAGTGTTTTTGTTAGAACTAGTTATAATCATAAGCTGAGTTTTCTTTGGATTGAGGGTAAGTTGGGCTTTGGTAGGTAGTTTCCAACAACAGAAAATGCTAGTTGAGTTGTATGCAGGAGAGTGAGAATGTTTTGTGCAGCACAGAGGTAGTATCATCTGCATACTGAATTATAGATGCATGCTGTGTGGAGGTATGGAGGTCATTTGTGAAGATTGTGAATAGTAGGGGTCCTAAGACAGATCCCTGTGGGACTCCTATGTTATGGGCAGCTGAGGAGAGAATTTTCCCATTTCACAGCTTGGTACCTGTCAGTTAAGTAGCTTTGGAACCAGGTAAGAGTGGAATTTGATAGGTGATATTGGTTTAGTTTGTTTAGCAGGATTTGGTGTGAGACTGTGTCAAATGCTTTGGACATATCCAAAAAAAGAGTTGACACCTGCAGGCCTTCATTTTTGAGACGGTTTACTGTGTATGTGAAGCAGAGGAGGGCTGTAGTGGTACTATGGGCAGGTCTGAAACCATGCTGAGTAGGTGACAGGATGTTGCTGTCTAGAAGATAGTTTAGCATCTGGGTATGGATGCATTTTTCTAGGATTTTGGCCAGGGGGGAGAGTAAAGCAATGGGCCTGTAGTTAAGTTCAGTGGAGGTCCCACCTTTATGTATGGGTGTAACATAAGATATTTTACAGAGTTTGGGCACTAAGTTTTCAACAACTGATCTGTTTATGAGAGTGGAGATTGGGATAGCAATAGCATCTGCTGTGAGATTCAAGAAATAGCTGGGGAGTAGGTCAACTGCTGTTGGTGAGGTTTTTAGTTTGGAGAGCATGCTTTTGATTGAAGTGGTGGAAACTGTTTTGAGGGTAAAGCGTGTATTAGTGTTATTTGTGTTGGGGGGGATAGTGAGGTTGGAACTGTCCTGTGATACTAAGGATAGAATTGAGTTCACAAAGTGGGAGTTGAATTGTGTTTCGATGGGAACTTTAATGTCAGGGGTGGTTGGTTTGGGGGTAGCCTTTTGAGTGGGCTGTAGTAGCTGGTTTACATGTTTCCAAAATTTTGGGGGGGTGTTGGTATTTAGCTTGTAATGTCATGTAGTAGGACGTTTTGTCCAGCCTAATGCATTTTTTTGCATGGTTATGCAGTTCTTGGTACTTAGTTAGGCTTTGTGTTTCTTTGCTTTTTGATAGTAAAGCCTGGCACTGTCTCTGGACTTGAGGAATTGTTTGGTTTCTTTACAGAGCCAGGGGTTTGTAGAGGTTCTAAACATGAGACTGTCTTTACACTTTTAATTCCTATTCTTTACACTTTTAATTCCTTTTTCCTGTAATGTCTGTATACTAGCTTGTTTGCCTACATTTGTAATATTTAATAAACCTAGGTCATGGCTGAAAAAGGTCAACAGACCAGCTCACTTACCTGGTTAACAAATTTCAAATAAATGAATCATAGTCATGTCTTTATCAGTCAACACCTACAGAGGTGGCTAAAAGCAGGGCAGTTCAGAGGCCAAAGACACATTAAGGCAACAGAAAGCATCTAATAGAGATGTACTAAACAGGAAGGGAAGAGAAAGAGTAGCAGAAAAGGCCTAGACAGCATGTTATGTGTGCACATGGGTACAGGCATGCATGGCAGATATGATATGGACACATTAGGGTCAGGAAGAATAGAGGAGGGAGAAAGGGTTGTAGGATTCAGCTTTGGACTGCACTGCCATAGGCATTTGTATAGTATATATCAGCTGAGGAGTATAGGACAGCTAGGGAATATGGAAAGTTAGACAGAGCAGGGACGGAGTGAGGGGTAGCAACAAAAATCAGCCACACCTGAGAGAAAGCTCTTCTGCTGATGTCACATTCATACAGTTTTGAGAAAGAAACTGCCTCTACTAAATGCAACAAAAATTATTCTCCTGCACCTCTGAGTACAACAAAATATAAATAAATAAATAAATAAAGTCTTATTTTTTTATAAAAACAACTCTGGACTACAGCTGCTCTTTCTCCTACATATATCCAAGGACACAGTAAGTGCAGTTTGTAGATTACTATCCATATATATTCCTAAAAAATGTTACACCCAAACATTGACCACTTCAGTAGATACAGACATCTGTAAGGATCACAATACTAGTCAAAATGTCCCAGTAGGGCAATACCTTCCCAAAACAGACCAGCAGTTAAAAGGAGAAGGAATGTTTACAACCCCCAAACCTAGCGCACTACATAATAAAAGGAAATACTGCTAAAATAAATCATGGCTCATTTAGAACGTATTGTAACACTGCCATACACCACTGTCTGTCTCATGTGATCTATCAGTGTCCTACCAGAAGAAGTGCCGGGTGCTGCCTGGGATAGGGGTCACCATTATTTCCTATACTATTGCCAGCAGAAATGCATTAGATTAGTTATAGATAGCCTGCAAATGGGCTGTAGCACAGGTCAATGCGTGGTGGGGTGTAAAAGTAGACAAATACATTGTAGAGAGGCTGAATTCATCATCCTGTTGTACTCAGTAATAATAATGCAGCATCTGGGGCACCATGTTGTATTCTGGAGGTACACAGCATGCAGAATGGGGGGTATACCTATAAGGAATGGACTCCAGAGGTGCTGAACTCATCCTCCCATCATACATGGCACTTGTGAGGTCACATCTGGTGCACTATGTACTATTTGGGGGGTACACCTATAAGGAATGGACTCCAGAGATGTTGAACTCATCCTCCTATCATACATGACACTTGTGAGGTCAATGTACTTTTTGGGGGTACACCATTAAGGAATGGACTCCAGAGATGCTGAATTCATCCTCCCATCGTACATGGCAGGTGTGAGGTCACATGTGGTGCACTATGTACTATTTGGGGGGTACACAGCAAGAGGAATGCACTCCACAGATGCTGACTTCATCCTCCCATTGTATACAACACTTATGAGGCCACATCTGGGGTACAATGTAAAGTTCTGGGTGTAAATAACTATATTACATTATAGCTAATATAGATAAACAGAAATGGACTCTAAACATACTGAAGTCATGCTCCCATTATACAGAATATTGATGAGGTGACATCTAGGATCCTGAATCCATTTCTGAGTGCGAACAGTAGATTCTAGAGAAGCTGAGGTTCAACTTGTATTGCACACAGCATAGCATCAGTGAAACCACATCTAGCATACTCTGTCATCAGTAATGTAGACGGAAGGAGATTAATCTGGAAAACTGCAAGCAATGCAGATGTACGGAAATAGTAAGATGATTATTGTTACCAGTGTAGGAGGAAAAATGTGCACACGTGAAAACAGAAATGAAAGGCAGATAGGACATTATATCATTTATATATATATATATATATATATATATATATATATATATAAAATGTATAAAAACACATACAGATATAGATATATATAT
>NC_056747.1:29851679-29862167 GCF_019279795.1 Protopterus annectens
AAACAGTCCCCTTAAACGAAGCTGTTAACTACTTTAACAAACTTTTCCTGGATACCCTCAACAGCTCGGCTCCAATACGAACCAAGTGAACAAAACCTAATCATGCCCCATGGTTAATAAAACAGACCAAACAAACACTCCTACTTAGAGACAAAGTATGGAAAATATGGCATAAACATAAAAAAATCGAAATGAACTGAACTACAAACAATTGCGTAATAAAGCCAAAACGCTAGTCATACAAGATAAAAAAAAATATTTCTCCTCTCAGCTATCCTCCTTAAACAACAATCCAAAAAAGTTCTGGAAGTCTGTCTCTTCACTTCTTAATCCTGGCACCTTAAAATACCCATCCCCTCCAGCCAATAAGACTCCACAACAAATTTGCCATGACGTCAACACCCATTCCATTATTACCATTCGAAAGTTAATCAAAGAATCATCTACAAATATAAACTCAAACTCTTATTATACCTTCAATTCCTTACATGGTAACAATGAACCCACTTACTCAGATAACTCCACAAAAACTCCCTTAGCTCCCTCATTCACTATTCAGCCTGTGCCCACTTCTCTTATACTCAAACTTCTAAACAAACTAAACCCTGCTCTCTTTCCAAAGATAACCTGCCCCCAGAATATTTACTATATTTATAATATTTAAATATTTAGAATATTTAATATTTACAACTAGCAGAGAATGCAATAGCATATCCAGTTGGCATTCTTATAAATCACTCTGTCTCAGAATGCTATGTCCCCCAACTATAGAAACAATCTATTATTACAACATTACACAAATGGGGATATTCTCAAGATCTCTCTATCATCCTATCTCTATTCTTTCTCCATTATATAAATCTTAGAAATATATGTTCGTACACAATTACTTAAAAACCTCTCTGAGAATGCTCTTCTTGCTCCAGTCCAACATGGCTTTGGTCCAGGCGATAGCACTATCACAGCCCTGCTCTCATTCAATGATGCTGTCAACAAAGCTTTAGATGCTGGTTACCCCACTTCAGTAATCTTACTGGATCTATCTAAGGCTTTTGACACAGTATCACACGCTAAACTACTAAATAACTATCTAAACTAGGATGCTCCTCTAAATCTCTCAGCTGGTTTAACTCAGCTAAACAACAGATAACAATCAGTAAGATGGAATAATATACAATCTATCAAAAATCAATATAGGAGTCCCACAAGGATCAGTTCTAGGGCCTCTTTAATACCTTAATCAATGATCTTCACAAAGCCACCCCAGTAGGTAATCTCATCCAATACACCAATGATTCAACTATAATATCTGCCTCCAATAACTTCTCAGACATTTTTACTGCTACACAAAATGCTTTCACATCAATTGAATCCTGGCTAAACAATGCACAACTGCTGTTAACCCCCCAAACACTAAACATTTGCTATTCTCTACAAAACCACCAGATATGAATGTCAAAATCTTTTCTAAAGATAGCACCAAAATCAAAATAGTGAAAACAGCTAAACTACTAGGCATGACTATAGATGACAAACTCTTTTGAACCACATATTCTCAACACAATAAAGAAAACACACTATAAATTAGGCAAACTTTACTGTTACAAAGTATACCTAGACAATCACACCAAAACTAAACTTTCTAGCACCCTACTCATCCCTTCCCTTCTATACGGTAGAGCTATCTTTCCTAACCTTCACTTAACCCTTAGTAATAAGCTACAATTCTGCTATTATAAAACAGCTAAATTCATCTCAGGAAAGCCTAACCTCTCACACCATTGCCAGGCTATTTCAGAACTAAACTGGTTGCGTTCTCCTACCATCTGTACTATACCCAACTAACATTAGCCCACAAAACTAATTTATAAACCCAACACCTGCCCAGCACAAAGTTCCATATTGCAAACATATGCTCAAACACGAACACTAAGATCTTCATGCAAACAGCTGTTAACCATAACCAAAGCCAACAAAAAGAGCAGGACGATGCCTGTACTCCCGTAGCCTTGCCAAACTTTGGAATTCCCTACCCCCCCCCCACATAACTCAGATTGACTGTATAAAAACTTTTAAATCAATCATATTACCTAAATAACCCCTCCTTTCCCTGCAACACTGGCAAACCACCATAGAGCTGTCTCTTTATTTATGATATGCAAAATTTCTCATAGCCGCATCTATAAATACTGTCTTGTATACAGTTATTTTTTTTCGTTTTCTAGTATAACTTGTGATTTTGTAATCTTGACATGCTTGTATTTGTGATCCCAAAGGTTTAATAATGTAATCTCTGTACTGTACTAAATTGCATATATTCACTTTTATGCATTGTAATGTCATTACACCCATGTTTAAACTTGCATTCGTGTAATACTTTGTGGAACTTTTCTCCCCGGGCCTCCACTGAAAATGGGTTTTCAACCCAGCGGACTTTCACGGTAAAGAAATGTCAATAAATAAATAAATAAATAAATAAATAAATAAAATAAATAAAACTGGCAAGCATTTAAGGAGCTTAAGAAATTTTTATAGACCTCAGTAAATAATGAGGGGAATGCTGCTAAAAGATATTTACAGACCTCAGTAAATAATGAGGGAATGCTGCTAAAAGATATTTACAGACCTCAGTAAATAATGAGGGGAATGCTGCTAAAAGATATTTACAGACCTCAGTAAATAATGAGGGAATGCTGCTAAAAGATATTTACAGACCTCAGTAAATAATGAGGGGAATGCTGCTAAAAGATATTTACAGACCTCAGTAAATAATGAGGGGAATGCTGCTAAAAGATATTTACAGACCTCAGTAAATAATGAGGGAATGCTGCTAAAAGATATTTACAGACCTCAGTAAATAATGAGGGGAATGCTGCTAAAAGATATTTACAGACCTCAGTAAATAATGAGGGGAATGCTGCTAAAAGATATTTACAGACCTCAGTAAATAATGAGGGGAATGCTGCTAAAAGATATTTACAGACCTCAGTAAATAATGAGGGGAATGCTGCTAAAAGATATTTACAGACCTCAGTAAATAATGAGGGGAATGCTGCTAAAAGATATTTACAGACCTCAGTAAATAATGAGGGGAATGCTGCTAAAAGATATTTACAGACCTCAGTAAATAATGAGGGGAATGCTGCTAAAAGATATTTACAGACCTCAGTAAATAATGAGGGGAATGCTGCTAAAAGATATTTACAGACCTCAGTAAATAATGAGGGAATGCTGCTAAAAGATATTTACAGACCTCAGTAAATAATGAGGGGAATGCTGCTAAAAGATATTTACAGACCTCAGTAAATAATGAGGGGAATGCTGCTAAAAGATATTTACAGACCTCAGTAAATAATGAGGGGAATGCTGCTAAAAGATATTTACAGACCTCAGTAAATAATGAGGGGAATGCTGCTAAAAGATATTTACAGACCTCAGTAAATAATGAGGGGAATGCTGCTAAAAGATATTTACAGACCTCAGTAAATAATGAGGGGAATGCTGCTAAAAGATATTTACAGACCTCAGTAAATAATGAGGGGAATGCTGCTAAAAGATATTTACAGACCTCAGTAAATAATGAGGGAATGCTGCTAAAAGATATTTACAGACCTCAGTAAATAATGAGGGGAATGCTGCTAAAAGATATTTACAGACCTCAGTAAATAATGAGGGGAATGCTGCTAAAAGATATTTACAGACCTCAGTAAATAATGAGGGGAATGCTGCTAAAAGATATTTACAGACCTCAGTAAATAATGAGGGAATGCTGCTAAAAGATATTTACAGACCTCAGTAAATAATGAGGGAATGCTGCTAAAAGATATTTACAGACCTCAGTAAATAATGAGGGGAATGCTGCTAAAAGATATTTACAGACCTCAGTAAATAATGAGGGGAATGCTGCTAAAAGATATTTACAGACCTCAGTAAATAATGAGGGGAATGCTGCTAAAAGATATTTACAGACCTCAGTAAATAATGAGGGGAATGCTGCTAAAAGATATTTACAGACCTCAGTAAATAATGAGGGGAATGCTGCTAAAAGATATTTACAGACCTCAGTAAATAATGAGGGGAATGCTGCTAAAAGATATTTACAGACCTCAGTAAATAATGAGGGGAATGCTGCTAAAAGATATTTACAGACGTCAGTAAATAATGAGGGGAATGCTGCTAAAAGATATTTACAGACGTCAGTAAATAATGAGGGGAATGCTGCTAAAAGATATTTACAGACGTCAGTAAATAATGAGGGGAATGCTGCTAAAAGATATTTACAGACGTCAGTAAATAATGAGGGGAATGCTGCTAAAAGATATTTACAGACGTCAGTAAATAATGAGGGGAATGCTGCTAAAAGATATTTACAGACCTCAGTAAATAATGAGGGGAATGCTGCTAAAAGATATTTACAGACCTCAGTAAATAATGAGGGAATGCTGCTAAAAGATATTTACAGACCTCAGTAAATAATGAGGGGAATGCTGCTAAAAGATATTTACAGACCTCAGTAAATAATGAGGGGAATGCTGCTAAAAGATATTTACAGACCTCAGTAAATAATGAGGGGAATGCTGCTAAAAGATATTTACAGACCTCAGTAAATAATGAGGGGAATGCTGCTAAAAGATATTTACAGACCTCAGTAAATAATGAGGGGAATGCTGCTAAAAGATATTTACAGACCTCAGTAAATAATGAGGGGAATGCTGCTAAAAGATATTTACAGACCTCAGTAAATAATGAGGGGAATGCTGCTAAAAGATATTTACAGACCTCAGTAAATAATGAGGGGAATGCTGCTAAAAGATATTTACAGACCTCAGTAAATAATGAGGGGAATGCTGCTAAAAGATATTTACAGACCTCAGTAAATAATGAGGGGAATGCTGCTAAAAGATATAAAACATTAAACGGGCGTTACAGCACTACTAACTAATCTGTGTCACATGACTTCTCAGTGTTATGTTAGCTAGAATGCTGGGTCTGGGTTCTGGCTAGCTCTCTTTACTGCACTACCTTCACTATATCTGTCAGTTAATCTAGTGCATTTGAAATAAGTAGGGTGATGCAATCTCCATAGGATCATAGGAAGTTACTAGGCTAATGGCCCGAGGGCCCTTTCAAGCCTACTCAAATTTATCCTTGTTACCATAGTGCTGTTTAGTTGTATAATAAATATGAGCATCTGCTACAATTAATAATAGCTGTCCATCTCATATCAGCCAGCTCTGCAGTGCCAAATACAGTGTCTTGTGATGACTGCCACTCTGGGTTGCACTAATGCTGACAGCTAATGTATAATCACAAGGACTGATGGTGGCACTGTTGGACCAAGTACAGGATCCCATGCAGGCTGCCACTATGTGTTGCACTAATGTTGTCAGCTAATGTACCACATACATGAGGACTGGTGACAATGCTGTGCCAAGTACAGGGTCCCGTGTAGGCTGCCACTGCTTGTTGCACTAATGCTGTCAGCTAATGTACCACATACATGAGGACTGGTGACAATGCTGTGCCAAGTACAGGGTCCTGTGCAGGCTGCCACTGCTTGTTGCACTAATGTTGTCAGCTAACTTATTACATACATGAGGACTGGTGACAATGCTGTGCCAAGTACAGGGTCCCATGCAGACTGCCACTGCTTGTTGCACTAATGCTGTCAGCTAACGTACCACATACATGAGGACTGGTGACAATGCTGTGCCAAGTACAGGGTCCCATGCAGGCTGCCACTGCTTGTTGCACTAATGTTGTCAGCTAACTTATTACATACATGAGGACTGGTGACAATGCTGTGTCAAGTACAGGGTCCCGTGCAGGCTACCACTATGTGTTGCAGTAATGTTGTCAGCTAAGAACTGTTGACAAGCCCCCACAGTACTTGGCTGCAAAAACAGACACTTCTACTGAAAGGACATGAAGCATCACTGATAACAGCACTGACCACACAGAACTACCTCTCAGAGCCAATAGGCACCAATACAGACCGACTACTACATGGAGTGTTGAGTGCACAGACTGACCATACCCTTGTACCAGCCACCGTTCAATTACAAGATTCTCCACAGTGTCCAATGGGAATGAACTCATAATAATTTTATAACAATTACACAATGAACCTAAATATACTTATTTCATTGTATTCTGACTTTCTTTGTCAATTCTCAGTCTCTTATCTCTAGATATCAGGACAAACCAAAAGGATGCACAGAAAAGGGCTTGAAATGGGATGCTTTTTTAAATACTGACATGATTTACTAAGGACATTTCGATTAATATACATATTTTGTACTAGTACGCACCTTTTGCATAATAAAACAGAGTTTAATTAGTTATGTTTGGCATTGTTTAATAGTTTCGGCCATCAGCATTTTATCCCAAATTTTATGACACAGCAGAATTTTGAGGCAAAATCACAGTCATATGAAAGGCAAGTTGAAGTTCCACAAATTCAGCCAATGCTGACACATTTTGTTAAGCAATCTTATATAGGGACCCAGTACAGGATCGATACAAGACCCCCGTAAAGAATTCAGTCAGGCCTGCTCTTCTCCTCTTGTCCTGGACCGAACTAGAAAACCTCTTTGAGAGAGTCTTCGAGATGGCTGTCTATAAAGTAACATGCTGCACAATTCTTACCTGTCAGCTGGCCCTCTGGCATAAAACCATTATTAATATAACAGTGCCGTCTCTTTAAAACCTGTTCTTAGGAAAAGGAATCTGCCTCATTAATTAAATTTTGTGGAATATAAAAGTAGCGGAGCAAAACAGGTATTGTCTTCTCTTGAAACACAAATTTTATTAAAATATGATGAGCGCTTCCGCTTATTAGCTTCTTCAGATCAACATAACTTTCATCATTTCAATCATTAATTAAATTGGTATCATTGGCTGTAGTAATGTATAAATGTATCTTGATTAATTGTCTTTGTATTAAGGTCTGAGGAAGCAGGCAACTGCAAAAGTGCTTACCTATACTGTTTGTTTGTGGACTATTAAAGAATTTAAAGTGTTTTATCCTACTCTCAGCAATTGACAACTTTCTTTGCTGCAGCAGATATTTTTTTTGGTTTGTCTGACACCAGTGGCACTCTTTATATATTTTTATAAAACCATTATTACATGCTAGCAAGTCCTGGGTAGAAGACCGATATCAAACTAGGAGGGTCAGATTTTCAAAGGAACGAACAGCATTCTTACACTTTTTAGAGTGACCCAACTGTTTCTTTAAGCGCATCAGTACGTTTATTTATCAATGTACTCACTAGAGGTGCATCTACATCTATCTAATGAAAGGAACACTAATCTACCTCTTCTGCAAATGTTCTGATTGAAATGATAGAATTCCAGTTATGTTCTGCTATAACCCAGTCAAAGAACTGCTGCAGAGTCAGGAAAATTACATTTTGGTGATAAAAAAATGCAAAGCATAAAGTCTTTTTTTTCCTTTCATGTCAACTATATCTCACTGCATTAATGTACAAAGATATTTATGGATGGGGACAATAACTCAAATTTTACATTAAAATGTGATCTTAATAAACCATAAATTACCAGAGTTATCAGTTCTCTACCAATAATTACAGTAAATAATCCATTGTGTAAAAACTGTGTACCCACAAAATAAAGCAAATATGTGTATAGGAGCACGTATCCATGTATTTAGCTTCAATTGATACAGTTTACAGACTATTTTACAGCTGTGACTATGCTGGGAGGCATTTGGGAATGGGAGATGGGGAGATCAATACATTTCTAGACTTGGTAAGAACAGAACCATTCAGTTTACAGACTATTTTACAGCTGTGATTATCCTGGGAGGCATTTGGGAATGGGAGATGGGGAGATCAATACATTTCTAGACTTGGTAAGAACAGAACCATTCAGTTTACAGACTATTTTACAGCTGTGATTATGCTGGGAGGCATTTGGGAATGGGAGACGGGGAGATCAATAAATTTCTAGACTTGGTAAGAACAGAACCATTATGCCGTCACATGCTTATGGGCAGCAATCCAAGACTTTCAGAGTCCTGAAGGTGTGTGCAGGATGTAAGCTTGTGTACAAAGATTTACTTGGTTAAAACTGCTATGAACTATGTTGTGAATATTAATGTTCAGAATCTCAACACAGTTGTACAATTCTCCCACCCACACGAGAGGATTTAAGCATTAAAAGTAAAGTTCTGTGTTTAAGAAATGAACCAATAAAAGTTTGTCTGTCCCCCGCCATACACAGTTTATTCATATCGTGATCTAATCTGTGGCCAGGAAGTGACCTGTGTCACATATGTGATGTGTAACTTATGATAACGAATATAATATATTATTCCACATTTTCAACAGGATAACCGTTTTCACTGAATTAGAAAAAAATTTAAATTAAAGTGAAACTCCAAGAATAATTTTATATACTGCAAAATTATGTATAATTAATGTGCTTCTTATACATCTGTTTACTAAGTGATTGGACCAGCCCAATCAATCTTTTTCAGCCACAGGCAGACCACATACAACAATACAAATTGCATACAAAAAGTGTCAGTTCACACATACACAAATCTATCAGAAAGAAATCAAGGTCTAAAATAATCTACTGTCCAAAACATCTAATGGCATACAAGTAAAAGTATTACTTTTGCAACAAAGAAGAAAAGAAAGGCCATCTGCGTGGAAACAGAGTGCCATTTCATTAGCACTGCACCATTAACAGCTTTGAAGCTAGTAATATAAAAATGCTAAAAATAATTACATTCAGTGTTAGTTTAAGCAGCATGAAGCCTATTATAATGTAGTAGTTTTGCATCATTTCTGCTAAAAAAAAACATCTGTACGTCTATTAGAATGAAATCCAAAGTATATCTGTAAACTTACTAAGAAATGAAAAACCACGGAGGTCACAAATAACGCCAGTCAGAGTAATATAAATGATCTTTTTACTTGTTTGTTAGCGCTTTCATGCACTAAAATATGTGCACTTCTTCAGACAAGTTACAATGTCAAACAACCACTTTTATATAAACCTGTAGGAACAGTTTGTCATTAACCACTCCCATCATTGCTAAATTAGGCTAAATTAAACAATTACTCTAAATACAAATTTAAATTTACTATAACGTTTAAAATAATCCATACATTTATGCAACCCTAACCAAGCAGCCTACTAAATAATATAAAATGCTGATGTTGGGACATAAAAAAACGTATATAACCAGTTAATATTGCAAGAGCCACTTATAACATTACATGCAAAATACATTTTAAAAATCTAAAAATCCATTAATATTATCAAATATTTATTAATAAGTAAATCTTATTTGTAATTAAAAAGCCATAAATAGTCACAAATTGAAACAAAAACGCGGATATAACCACATTATGTACAAAAGACATTGTTCATCTATCTAAAGCTTTCATGTTAAGTAAACATTTTATAGAACACATGTCATTGATCCCTGGAAATGTATAAGCATTTGTTTTTAATTGCCATAAAAGTTCGTGTTCCTGTAATTTTAAGTACCATGCACCCCCTCTAGGATTTTTATGAACTTTTTCAACAACATTAAACAAGAAACTATGTGAGTTATTGTCAATTATATGCTTAGCCAAGGCATTTGATACATTTTGTTTTGAAATAGCATATACATGTTCATAAATACGTGTCTTTAATTGACGTTCTGTTTTCCCAAAATAGTATGCAGCACACACTTTGCACTTAGCAAGGTAAACTACGCCTTGGCTCTCACAATTATATTTATCATTAATGTGATACTTAATTCCTCTAACAAAAAATGTGGAACCTGTTTGAATGAATTTGCAATAATTGCAATGCCCACATTTAAACATTCCTCTGTTAGTCTTAAAAGTTTTTAAAGGAAACTCTAATACATTTTTAAGGGAAAATGCTTTCTTATATACAATAAGTGGTTTAGGACCCAATATAGAATGGAATTGTTTATCTTGTGAAATAAATTCCCAATTATTCTGCAAGACACCACGAATATCTGTAAACTTCAGCTGTTATGTTTACATCTTCAGGGCAGTTAATCAGCAAACTGATAGTTTTAAATAGCATCCCAGAGAATGTAAAGGAAGATTATTAAACAGGTGTCATATTCCACAGTCTGAATTCAACTTGGCTTATAATACACATTCCTAGATGAGTCGTACCTGCACGCCTGAGCACTTCCTCTGTTTCTCTCTTCCGCTGTACCTTTTTCCACAGAGTAGAATCAAAGCATGCAGAATTTCTTCTCCTGCTTCTTGTAAGAAGTATTAGCTGTAGATGAAAGCCAGGCCCCAGTTAATTTCTAAGTGTGCACATCAAGCAGGTGAGGCTAGGGGTGGGCTTAATGAGTGCAGGTTCTAGTTACTGAGCTCCAAGGTTTAAGGTTACCATTTCACTCTGAGGTTTAGTTCTGTCCTCTAAGCTGAAACCACAATATAAATACTGTTAATGAATATTGTCAGCAAGCTGATG
>NC_056747.1:29862667-29916576 GCF_019279795.1 Protopterus annectens
ATACAATTTAATAAAAAAATTTTTTGGCTTTTTTTATACAATACACCTTCTTTGGCTGTTTAACATATATTTGCTGTAATCTAATATAAACAAGTGCTAGTATAGGATTGTATACCACTGAACAATGTTTATACAATGAATACATATTCATTGACTGTTTAATATATATTTGCTGTAATCTAATATAAACAAGTGGTAGTATAGTATTGTACACCACTGTTACAGTTTTTTTACAATGAATACATATTCCTTGGCTGTTTAACGTAAGATATTTGCTGTAATCTAATATAAACAAGCGCTAGTATAGGATTGTATGCCACTGTACTTAACTGTTTTTATACAATTAATACATATTCCTTGGCTGTTTATCGTATGATAATTGGTGTAATCTAATATAAACAAGCGCTAGTATAGGATTGTATACCACTGTACTTAACAGTTTTTATACAATGAATACACATTCATTGGATGTTTAACGTATGAGATTTGTTGTAATCTAATATAAACAAGTGCTTGTATAGGATTTTATACAACAGTTTTTATACAATGAATACATATTTCTTGGCTGTTTTACATATGATATTTGCTGTAATCTAATATAAACAAGTGCTAATATAGGATTGTATACCACTCTACTTAACAGTTTTTATACAATAAATACATATTGCTTGGCTGTTTTCTGTATGATATTTGCTGTAATCTAATATAAACAAGTGCTAGTATAGGATTGTATACCACTGAACAGTTTTTATACAATGAATACATAGTCATTGGCTGTTTAATGTATGATATTTGCTGTAATCTAACATAAACAAGTGCTAGTATAGGATTGTACACCACTGTAGCAGTTTTTATACAATGAATACATATTCCTTGGCTTTTTAACATATGATATTTGCTGTAATCTAATATAAACAAGTGCTCTTATAGAATTGTATACCACTGTACTTAACTGTTTTTATACAATGAATACATATTTCTTGGCTGTTTAATGTATGATATTTGCTGTAATCTAACATAAACAAGTGCTAGTATAGGATTCTATACCACTGAACAGTTTTTATGCAATGAATACATTTTCCTTGGCTGTATTTGCTGTAATCTAATATAAACAAATGCTAGTATAGGATTTTATACCACTGTACTTAACAGTTTTTATACAATGAATAGGTATTCCTTGGCTGCTTAACATATGATATTTGCTGTAATCTAATATAAACAAGTGCCAGTATAGGATTTTGTACCACTGTACTTAACAGTTTTTATATAATGAATACATACTCCTTATCTGTTTACCATATGATATTTGCTGTAATATAATATAAACAAGTGCTAGTATAGGATTGTATACCACTGTACTTAACCATTTTTATACAATGAATACATATTCCTTGGCATTTTACTGTATGATATTTGCTGTAATCTAATATAGCAATTGCTAGTACAGGAGTGTATACCACAGAACAGTTTTTATACAATGAATACATATTCTTTGGCTGTTTAACATATGATATTTGCTGTAATCTAATATAAACAAGTGCTAGTATAGGATTGTATACCACTGTACTTAACAGTTTTTATACAATGAATACATATTCCATGGCTGTTTAACGTATGATACTTGCTGTAATCCAATATAAACAAGTGCTTGTATTGGATTGTATACCACTGTACTTAACAGTTTTTCTACAATGAATACATATTCCTTGGCTGTTTAACCTATTTTTGCTGTAATCTAATATAAACAGGTGCTAGTATAGGATTTTGTACCACTGTACTTAACAGTTTTTATATAATGAATACATACTCCTTATCTGTTTACCATATGATATTTGCTGTAATATAATATAAACAAGTGCTAGTATAGGATTGTATACCACTGTACTTAACCGTTTTTATACAATGAATACATATTCCTTGGCATTTTACTGTATGATATTTGCTGTAATCTAATATAGCAAGTGCTAGTATAGGATTGTATACCACAGAACAGTTTTTATACAATGAATACATATTCTTTGGCTGTTTAACATATGATATTTGCTGTAATCTAGTATAAACAAGTGCTAGTATAGGATTGTATACCACTGTACTTAACAGTTTTTATACAATGAATACATATTCCTTGGCTGTTTAACGTATGATACTTGCTGTAATCTAATATAAACAAGTGCTTGTATTGGATTGTATACCGCTGTACTTAACAGTTTTTACACAATGAATACATATTCCTTGGCTGTTTAACGTATGATATTTGCTGTAATCTAATATAAACAACTGCAAGTATAGGATTGTATACCACTGAACAGTTTTTATACAATGAATACATATTCTTTGGCTGTTTAACGTATGATTTTTGCTGTAATGTAATATAAACAAGCGCTAGTATAGGATTGTATACCACTGTACTTAACAATTTTTATACAATTAATACGTATTCCTTGGCTGTTTAACATATGATATTTGCTGTAATCTAATATAAACAAGTGCTAGTATAGGATTGTATACCACTGTACTTAACAGTTTTTATACAATGAATACACATTCCTTGGCTGTTTAACGTATGATATATGTTGTAATCTAATATAAACAAGTGCTAGTATAGGATTGTATACAACAGTTTTTATACAATGAATACATATTCCTTGGCTGGTTAACATATGATATTTGCTGTAATCTAATATAAACAAGTGCTAATATAGGATTGTATACCACTCTACTTAACAGTTTTTATACAATGAATACATATTCCTTGGCTGTTTTCCGTATGATATTTGCTGTAATCTAATATAAACAAGTGCTAGTATAGGATTGTATACCACTGAACAATGTTGATACAATGAATACATATTCCTTGGCTGTTTAAGGTAAGATATTTGCTGTAATCTAATATAAACAAGCACTAGTATAGGATTGTATACCACTGTACTTAACAGTTTTTATACAATGAATACATATTCCTTGGCTATTTAACTTATAATTTTTGTTGCAGTCTAATATAAACAAGTGCTAGTCTAGGATTATATTCCACTGTACTTAAAAGTTTTTATACAGTCAATACATTTTCCTCGGCTGTTTAACGTATGATATTTGCTGTAATCTAATATAAACATGTGCTAGTATAGGACTGAATACCACTGTACTTGACAGTTTTTATACAATGAATACATACTTTTTGGCTCTTTAATGTATGATATTTGCTGTAATCTGATATAAACAAGTGATAGTATAGGACTGTATACCACTGAACACTTTTTAAGCAATGAATACATTTTCCTTGGCTGTTTAACGTATATTTGCTGTAATCTAATATAAACAAATGCTAGTATAGGATTGTATACCACTGTACTTAACAGTTTTTATACAATGAATACATATTCCTTGGCTGTTTAACGTATGATACTTGCTGTAATCTAATATAAACAAGTGCTTGTATTGGATTGTATAACGCTATACTTATCAGTTTTTTAACAATGAATACATATTCCTTTGCTGGTTAACGTATGATTTTTGCTGTAATGTAATATAAAGAAGGGCTAGTATAGGATTGTATACCACTGTAAACAATTTTTATACAATTAATACATGTTCCTTGGCTGTTTAACATATGATATTTGCTGTAATCTAATATAAACAAGTGCTAGTATAGGATTGTATACCACTGTACTTAACAGTTTTTATACAATGAATACACATTCCTATACAATGAATACTCATCCTTGGCTGTTTAACGTATGATATATGTTGTAATCTAATATAAACAAGTGCTAGTATAGGATTGTATACACCAGTTTTTATACAATGAATACATATTCCTTGGCTGGTTATATGATATTTGCTGTAATCTAATATAAACAAGTGCTCTTATAGTATTGTATACCACTGTACTTAACAGTTTTTGTACAATGAATACACATTCCTTGGCTGTTTAACGTATGATATATGTTGTAATCTAATATAAACAAGTGCTAGTATAGGATTGTATACAACAGTTTTTATACAATGAATACATATTCCTTGGCTGTTTAACATATGATATTTGCTGTAATCTAATATAAACAAGTGCTAATATAGGATTGTATACCACTGAACAGTTTTTATACAATGAATACATATTCTTTGGCTGTTTTCAGTATGATATTTGCTGTAATCTAATATAAACAACTGCTAGTATAGGATTGTATACCACTGAACAGTTTTTATACAATGAATACATAGTCATTGGCTGTTTAATGTATGATATTTGCTGTAATCTAACATAAACAAGTGCTAGTATAGGATTGTACACCACTGTAACAGTTTTTATACAATGAATACATATTCCTTGGCTTTTTAACATATGATATTTGCTGTAATCTAATATAAACAAGTGCTCTTATAGAATTGTATACCACTGTACTTAACTGTTTTTATACAATGAATACATATTTCTTGGCTGTTTAATGTATGATATTTGCTGTAATCTAACATAAACAAGTGCTAGTATAGGATTCTATACCACTGAACAGTTTTTATGCAATGAATACATTTTCCTTGGCTGTTTAACATATATTTGCTGTAATCTAATATAAACAAATGCTAGTATAGGATTTTATACCACTGTACTTAACAGTTTTTATACAATGAATAGGTTTTCCTTGGCTGCTTAACATATGATATTTGCTGTAATCTAATATAAACAAGTGCCAGTATAGGATTTTGTACCACTGTACTTAACAGTTTTTATATAATGAATACATACTCCTTATCTGTTTACCATATGATATTTGCTGTAATATAATATAAACAAGTGCTAGTATAGGATTGTATACCACTGTACTTAACAGTTTTTATACAATGAATACATATTCCTTGGCTGTTTAACCTATTTTTGCTGTAATCTAATATAAACAGGTGCTAGTATAGGATTTTGTACCACTGTACTTAACAGTTTTTATATAATGAATACATACTCCTTATCTGTTTACCATATGATATTTGCTGTAATATAATATAAACAAGTGCTAGTATAGGATTGTATACCACTGTACTTAACCATTTTTATACAATGAATACATATTCCTTGGCATTTTACTGTATGATATTTGCTGTAATCTAATATAGCAAGTGCTAGTATAGGATTGTATACCACAGAACAGTTTTTATACAATGAATACATATTCTTTGGCTGTTTAACATATGATATTTGCTGTAATCTAGTATAAACAAGTGCTAGTATTGAATTGTATACCGCTGTACTTAACAGTTTTTACACAATGAATACATATTCCTTGGCTGTTTAACGTATGATATTTGCTGTAATCTAATATAAACAACTGCAAGTATAGGATTGTATACCACTGAACAGTTTTTATACAATGAATACATATTCTTTGGCTGTTTAACGTATGATTTTTGCTGTAATGTAATATAAACAAGCGCTAGTATAGGATTGTATACCACTGTACTTAACAATTTTTATACAATTAATACGTATTCCTTGGCTGTTTAACATATGATATTTGCTGTAATCTAATATAAACAAGTGCTAGTATAGGATTGTATACCACTGTACTTAACAGTTTTTATACAATGAATACACATTCCTTGGCTGTTTAACATATGATATTTGCTGTAGTCTAATATAAACGAGTGCTAATATAGGATTGTATAACACGCTACTTAACAGTTTTTATACAATGAATACATATTCTTTGGCATTTTTCCGTATGATATTTGCTGTAATCTAATATAAACAAGTGCTAGTATAGGACTGTATGCCACTCAACAATGTTTACACAGTGAATACATATTCATTGAATGTTTAATATATATTTGCTTTAATCTATTATAAACAAGTGGTAGTATAGTATTGTACACCACTGTTACAGTTTTTTTACAATGAATACATATTCCTTGGCTGTTTAACGTAAGATATTTGCTGTAATCTAATATAAACAAGCGCTAGTATAGGATTGTATACCACTGTACTTAACTGTTTTTATACAATTAATACATATTCCTTGGCTGTTTATCGTATGATAATTGGTGTAATCTAATATAAACAAGCGCTAGTATAGGATTGTATACCACTGTACTTAACAGTTTTTATACAATGAATACATATTCCTTGGCTGTTTAACGTATAATTTTTGTTGTAATCTAATATAAACAAGTGCTAGTGTAGGATTATATTCCACTGTACTTAAAAGTTTTTATACAGTGAATACATTTTCCTTGGCTGTTTAACGTATGATATTTGCTGTAATCTAATATAAACATGTGCTAGTATAGGACTGAATACCACTGTACTTGACAGTTTTTATACAATGAATACATACTCCTTGGCTGTTTAATGTATGATATTTGCTGTAATCTGATATAAACAAGTGATAGTATAGGACTGTATACCACTGAACACTTTTTATGCAATGAATACATTTTCCTTGGCTGTTTAACGTATATTTGCTGTAATCTAATATAAACAAATGCTAGTATAGGATTGTATACCACTGTACTTAACTGTTTTTATACAATGAATACATATTCCTTGGCTGTTTAACGTATGATATTTGCTGTAATCTAATATAAACAAGCGCTAGTGTAGGATTGTATATCACTGTACTTAACAGCTTTATACAATGAATACACATTCCTTGGCTGTTTGACGTATAAGATTTGTTGTAATCTAATATAAACAAGTGCTTGTATAGGATTGTATACAACAGTTTTTATACAATAAATACATATTTCTTGGCTGTTTACCATATGATATTTGTTGTAATCTAATATAAACAAGTGCTAATATAGGATTGTATACCACTCTACTTAACAGTTTTTATACAATGAATACATATTCCTTGGCTGCTTTCCGTATGATATTTGCTTTAATCTAATATATACAAGTGCTAGTATAGGATTGTATATCACTGAACAGTTTTTACACATTGAATACATATTCATTGATGGATTAATGTATGATATTTGCTGTAATCTAATATAAACAAGTGCTAGTATAGGATTGTACACCACTTAACAGTTCTTATAGAATGAATACATATTCCTTGGCTATTTAACATATGATATTTGCTGTAATCTAATATAAACAAGTGCTCTTATAGTATTGTATACCACTGTACTTAACAGTTTTTGTACAATGAATACACATTCCTTGGCTGTTTAACGTATGATATATGTTGTAATCTAATATAAACAAGTGCTAGTATAGGATTGTATACAACAGTTTTTATACAATGAATACATATTCCTTTGCTGTTTAACATATGATATTTGCTGTAATCTAATATAAACAAGTTCTAATATAGGATTGTATACCACTCTACTTAACAGTTTTTGTACAATGAATACATATTCCTTGGCTGTTTTCAGTATGATATTTGCTGTAATCTAATATAAACAACTGCTAGTATAGGATTGTATTCCACTGAACAGTTTTTATACAATGAATACATATTCATTGCCTGTTTAATGTATGATATTTGCTGTAATCTAATATAAACAAGTGCTAGTATAGGATTGTTCACCACTGTTACAGTTTTTATACAATGAATACATATTCCTTGGCTGTTTAACGTAAGATATTTGCTGTAATCTAATATAAACAAGCGCTAGTATAGGATTGTATACCACTGTACTTAACTGTTTTTATACAATGAATACATATTTCTTGGCTGTTTATCGTATGATATTTGCTGTAATCTAATATAAACAAGCGCTAGTATAGGATTGTATACCGCTGTACTTAACAGTTTTTATACAATGAATACACATTCCTTGGCTGTTTAACGATAAATTTTGTTGTAATCTAATATAAACAAGTGCTAGTATACAGTGAATACATTTTCCTTGGCTGTTTAACGTATGATATTTGCTGTAATCTAATATAAACAAGTGCTAGTATAGGATTGAATGCCACTGTACTTGACAATTTTCATACAATGAATACATACTCATTGGCTGTTTAACGTATGATATTTGCTGTAATATGATATAAACAAGTGCTAGTATAGGATTGTATACCACTGAACAGTTTTTATGCAATGAATAGATTTTCCTTGGCTGTTTAATGTATATTTGCAGTAATCTAATATAAACAAATGCTAGTATAGGATTGTATACCACTGTACTTAACTGTTTTTATACAATGAATACATATTCCTTGGCTGTTTAACATATGATATTTGCTGTAGTCTAATATAAACGAGTGCTAATATAGGATTGTATAACACGCTACTTAACAGTTTTTATACAATGAATACATATTCCTTGGCGTTTTTCCGTATGATATTTGCTGTAATCTAATATAAACAAGTGCTAGTATAGGACTGTATGCCACTCAACAATGTTTATACAATGAATACATATTCATTGAATGTTTAATATATGATATTTGCTTTAATCTATTATAAACAAGTGGTAGTATAGTATTGTACACCACTGTTACAGTTTTTTTACAATGAATACATATTCTTTGGCTGTTTAATGTATGATTTTTGCTGTAATATAATATAAACAAGCGCTAGTATAGGATTGTATACCACTGTACTTAACTGTTTTTATACAATTAATACATATTCCTTGGCTGTTTATCGTATGATAATTGGTGTAATCTAATATAAACAAGCGCTTGTATAGGATTGTATACCACTGTACTTAACAGTTTTTATACAATAAATACATATTCCTTGGGTGTTTAAAGTATAATTTTTGTTGTAATCTAATATAAACAAGTGCTAGTGTAGGATTATATTCCACTGTACTTAAAAGTTTTTATACAGTGAATACATTTTCCTTGGCTGTTTAACGTATGATATTTGCTGTAATCTAATATAAACATGTGCTGGTATAGGACTGAATACCACTGTACTTGACAGTTTTTATACAATGAATACATACTCCTTGGCTGTTTAATGTATGATATTTGCTGTAATCTGATATAAACAAGTGATAGTATAGGACTGTATACCACTGAACACTTTTTATGCAATGAATACATTTTCCTTGGCTGTTTAACGTATATTTGCTGTAATCTAATATAAACAAATGCTAGTATAGGATTGTATACCACTGTACTTAACTGTTTTTATACAATGAATACATATTCCTTGGCTGTTTAACGTATGATATTTGCTGTAATCTAATATAAACAAGCGCTAGTGTAGGATTGTATACCACTGTACTTAACAGTTTTATACAATGAATACACATTCCTTGGCTGTTTAACGTATGAGATTTGTTGTAATCTAATATAAACAAGTGCTTGTATAGGATTGTATACAACAGTTTTTATACAATAAATACATATTTCTTGGCTGTTTAACATATGATATTTGTTGTAATCTAATATAAACAAGTGCTAATATAGGATTGTATACCACTCTACTTAACAGTTTTTATACAATGAATACATATTCCTTGGCTGCTTTCCGTATGATATTTGCTTTAATCTAATATATACAAGTGCTAGTATAGGATTGTATGCCACTGAACAGTTTTTACACAATGAATACATATTCATTGGCGGATTAATGTATGATATTTGCTGTAATCTAATATAAACAAGTGCTAGTATAGGATTGTACACCACTTAACAGTTCTTATAGAATGAATACATATTCCTTGGCTATTTAACATATGATATTTGCTGTAATCTAATATAAACAAGTGCTCTTATAGTATTGTATACCACTGTACTTAACAGTTTTTGTACAATGAATACACATTCCTTGGCTGTTTAACGTATGATATATGTTGTAATCTAATATAAACAAGTGCTAGTATAGGATTGTATACAACAGTTTTTATACAATGAATACATATTCCTTGGCTGTTTAACATATGATATTTGCTGTAATCTAATATAAACAAGTGCTAATATAGGATTGTATACCACTCTACTTAACAGTTTTATACAATGAATACATATTCCTTGGCTGTTTTCAGTATGATATTTGCTGTAATCTAATATAAACAACTGCTAGTATAGGATTGTATACCACTGAACAGTTTTTATACAATGAATACATATTCATTGGCTGTTTAATGTATGATATTTGCTGTAATCTAATATAAACAAGTGCTAGTATAGGATTGTTCACCACTGTTACAGTTTTTATACAATGAATACATATTCCTTGGCTGTTTAACGTAAGATATTTGCTGTAATCTAATATAAACAAGCGCTAGTATAGGATTGTATACCACTGTACTTAACTGTTTTTATACAATGAATACATATTTCTTGGCTGTTTATCGTATATTTGCTGTAATCTAATATAAACAAGCGCTAGTATAGGATTGTATACCGCTGTACTTAACAGTTTTTATACAATGAATACATATTCCTTGGCTGTTTAACGTATAATTTTTGTTGTAATCTAATATAAACAAGTGCTAGTGTAGGATTATATTCCATTGTACTTACAAGTTTTTATACAGTGAATACATTTTCCTTGGCTGTTTAACGTATGATATTTGCTGTAATCTAATATAAACAAGTGCTAGTATAGGATTGAATACCACTGTACTTGACAATTTTTATACAATGAATACATACTCATTGGCTGTTTAACGTATGATATTTGCTGTAATATGATATAAACAAGTGCTAGTATAGGATTGTATACCACTGAACAGTTTTTATGCAATGAATAGATTTTCCTTGGCTGTTTAACGTATATTTGCAGTAATCTAATATAAACAAATGCTAGTATAGGATTGTATACCACTGTACTTAACTGTTTTTATACAATGAATAAATATTCCTTGGCTGCTTAATGTATGATATTTCCTGTAATGTAATATAAACAAGCGCTAGTATAGGATTGTATACCACTGTACTTTACAGTTTTTATACAATGAATACACATTCCTTGGCTGTTCGTATGATATTTGTTGTAATCAAATATAAACAAGTGCTAGTATAGGATTGTATACTACAGTTTTTATACAATGAATACATATTTCTTGGCTGTTTAACATTTGATATTTGCTGTAATTCCTGCAATTATGTCTGGCACATCATTTTGTGTATTTCCTGCTGATAAGTCTGGTACATCAGTTCTTGTATTTCCTGATAAGTCTGGTACATCAGTTCATGTATTTCCTGCTGATAAGTCTGGTACATCATTTTGTGTATCTCCTGCTGTTAAGTCTGGTACATGAGTTCATGTATTTCCTGCTAATAAGTCTGGTACATCAGTTCATGTTTTTCCTGCTGAGAAGTCTAGTACATCATTTTATGTATTTCCTGCTGATAACTCTGGTACATCATTTTGTGTATTTCCTGCGGATAAGTCTGGTGCATCATTTTGTGTATTTCCTACTGATAAATTTGCTACATCAAGTTCATGTATTTCATGCTAATAAGTGTGGTACATCATTTTATGTATTTACTGCTAAGTCTGGTTCATCATTTTCTGTATTTCCTGCTGATAAGTCTGGTATATCATTTTGTGTATTTCCTGCTGAGAAATCTGCTACATCAGTTCATGTATTTCCTGCTAATAAGTCTGGTACATCATTTTGTGTATTTCCTGCTGATAAGTCTGGCACATCAGTTCGTGTATTTCCTACTGATATGTCTGGTACATCATTTTGTGTATTTCCTGCTGATAAGTCTGGTACATCATTTTGTGTTTTTCCTGCTGATAAGTCTGGTACATCAGTTCTTGTATTTCCTGCTGATAAATCTAGTACATCAGTTTTTGTATTTCCTACTGATAAGTCTGGTACATCATTTTGTGTATTTCCTGCTAAGTCTGGTACATCATTTTATGTATTTCCTGCTGATAAGTCTGGTACATCAGTTCTTGTATTTCCTGCTGATAAATCTGTTACATCATTTTGTGTATTTCCTGCTGATAAATCTGGTACATCAGTTCATGTATTTCCTGCTGATAAGTCTCGTACATCATTTCATGTATTTCCTGCTGATAAGTCTGGTACATCAGTTCATGTATTTCCTTCTAAGTCTTGTACATCATTTTGTGTATTTCCTGCTGATAAGACAGGTACATCATTTTGTGTATTTCCTGCTGATAAATCTGGGACATCATTTTGTAAATTTCCTGCTGATATGTCTGGTACATCATTTGGTGTATTTCCTGCTGATAAGTCTGGTACAACAGTTCTTGTGTTTCCTGCTGATAAGTCTGGTTCATCACTTTGTGTATTTCCTGATAAGTCTGGTACATCAGTTCATGTATCTCCTGCTGATAAGTCTGGTCCATCACTTAGTGTATTTCCTGCTAAGTATGGTACATCATTTTGTGTATTTCCTGCTAATAAGTCTGGTACATCAGTTCTTGTATTTCCTACTGATATGTCTGGTACATCAGTTCTTGCATTTCCTGCTGAAAAGACTGGTACATCATTTTGTGAATTTCCTGCTGATAAGTCTGGTACATCGTTTTTTGTATTTCCTGCTGATAAGTCTGCTACTTCATTGTGTGTATTTCCTGCTGATAAGTCTGGTACATCAGTTCATGTACTTCCTGTTGATAAGTCTGGTACATCATTTTGTGTATTTCCTGCTGATAAGTCTGGTACATCATTATGTGTATTTCCTGCTAAGTTTGCTACCTCAGTTCATGTATATCCTGCTAATAAGTCTGGTACATAATTTTGACTATTTTCTGCTGATAAGTCTGGTACATCATTTTGTATATTTCCTGCTGATAAATCTGCTACTTCAGTCCATGTAGTTCCTGCTAATGTGTCTGGTACATAATTTTGTGTATTTTCTGCTGATAAGTCTGGTAGATCATTATGTGTATTTCCTGCTAAGTCTGCTACCTCAGTTCATGTATTTCCTGCTAATAAGTCTGGTACATAATTTTGAGTATTTTCTGCTGATAAGTCTGGTATATCATTTTGTATATTTCCTGCTGATAAATCTGTTACTTCAGTCCATGTAGTTCCTGCTAATGTGTCTGGTACATCATTTTGTGTATTTCCTGCTAAGACTTCCCATACTCTGGAATAGGCTACCCATCCTATGTCAAGCAAAGTTCTTCATTAGCACTCTTCAAGAAAAATCTTGATGAGTGGATGGGAAATAGGAAATACACCCTGGGGATCACTTTTGTGTCTCCGCTCGACAGTGGCACAGGAAAATAACTTTTTTGGGTGGCATAAGCCAGGGAAACTTGTTGGCTAGCCTTACATAGGCGCTTGGGCCGATAGCCTCGTACCTACCTATGAACCTATAAATCTGTACATCATTTTATGTATTTCCTGCTAAGTCTGGTACATAATTTTGTGTATTTCCCGCTGAAAAGTCTGGTACATCATTTTGTGTATTTCCTGCTGATAAGTCTTTTACATCATTTTGTGTAATTCTTGCCGATATATCTGGTACATCATTTTGTGTATTTCCTGCTGATAAGTCTGGTACATCAGTTCATGTACTTCCTGCTGATAAGTCTGGTGACATCAGTTCATGTATTTCCTGCTGATAAGTCTGGTACATCAGTTATAGTATTTTTTGCTGAGAAGCCTGGGAAATCAGTTCATGTATTTCCTGCTTAGTCTGGTACATCATTTTGTAAATTTCCTGCTGATAAGTCTGGTACATCAGTTCTTGTATTTCCTGCTGATAAGCCTGGTACATCATTTTGTGTATTTCCTGCTGATAAGTCTGGTACATAATTTTGTGTATGCCCTGCTGATAAGTCTGGTACATCATTTTGGGTATTTCCTGCTGATAAATCTTGTACATCATTTTGTGAATTTCCTGCTGATATGTCTGGTACATCCTTTTGTGTATTTCCTGCTGATAAGTCTGGTTCATCATTTTGTGTATTTCCTGATAAGTCTGGTACATCAGTTCTTGTATTTCCTGCTGATATGTCTGGTTCATCATTTTGTGTATTTCCTGCTAAGTCTGGTACATCAGTTCATGTATCTCCTGCTGATAAGTCTGGTGCATCACTTTGTGTATTTCCTGCTGATAAGTCTGGTACATCAGGTATTGTACTTTTTGCTGAGAAGCCTGGGAAATCAGTTCATGTATTTCCTGCTTAGTCTGGTACATCATTTTGTAAATTTCCTGCTGATAAGTCTGGTACATCAGTTCTTGTATTTCCTGCTGATACGTCTGATACATCAGTTCATGTACTTCCTGTTGATAAGTCTGGTACATCATCTTGTGTATTTCCTGCTGATAAGTCTGGTACATCAGTTCATGTATTTCCTGCTAATAAGTCTGGTACATCATTTCATGTATTTCTTGCTGATAAGTCTGTTACATCATTATGTGTATTTCCTGCTAAGTCTGCTACCTCAGTTCATGTATTTCCTGCTAATAAGTCTGGTACATAATTTTGTGTATTTTCTGCTGATAAGTCTGATACATCATTATGTGTATTTCCTGCTAAGTCTGCTACCTCAGTTCATGTATTTCCTGCTAATAAGTCTGGTACATAATTTTGTGTGTATTTTCTGCTAAGTCTGGTACATCATTTTGTGTATTTCCTGCTTATAAATCTGCTACATCAGTCCATGTATTTCCTGCTAATGTGTCTGGTACATCATTTTGTGTATTTCCTGCTAAGACTTCCTATACTCTGGAATAGGCTACCAATCCTATGTCAAGCCAAGTTCTTCATTAGCACTCTTCAAGAAGAATCTTGATGAGTGGATGGGGAATAGGAAATACACCCTGGGGATCACTTTTGTGTCTCTGCTCAACAGTGGCACAGGAAAATAACTTTCTTGGGTGGCATAAGCCAGGGAAACTTGTTGGCTAGGCTTAAGTAGGTGCTTGGGCTGATAGCCTCGTACCTACCTATGAACCTATAAGTCTGTACATCATTTTATGTATTTCCTGCTAAGTCTGGTACATAATTTTGTGTATTTCCTGATGAGATGTCTGGTACATCATTTTGTGTATTTCCTGCTAAGTGTTTTACATCATTTTGTGTAATTCTTGCTGATAAGTCTGGTACATCATTTTGTGTATTTCCTGCTGATAAGTCTGGTACATCATTTTGTGAATTTCCTGTTAATAAGTCTGGTACATCAGTTCTTGTATTTCCTGTTGATATGTCTGGTACATCAGTTCTTGCATTTCCTGCTGATAAGTCTGGTACATCAGTTCTTGTATTTCCTGCTGATAAGTCTGGTACATCATTTTGTGTATTTCCTGCTAAGGCTTGTACATCATTTTGTGTATTTCCTGCTAAGTCAGGTACATCAGTTCTTGTATTTCCTGCTATGTCTGGTACATCAGTTCATGTATTTCCTGGTAATAAGTCTGGCACATCATTTTGTGTATTGCCTGCTGATAAGTCTGGTATATAATTTCATGTATTTCCTGCTGATAAGTCTGTTACATCATTTTGTGTATTTCCTGCTGATAAATCTAACACATCAGTTCTTGTATTTCCTGCTGATAAATCTGGTACATCATTTTGTGTATTTCCTGCTGATAAATCTGGTACATCAGTTCATGTATTTCCTTCTAAGTCTTGTACATCATTTTGTGTATTTCCTGCTGATAAGTCTGGTACATCAGTTTTTGTATTTCCTGTGGATAAGTCTGGTACATCATTTTGTGCATTTCCTCCTATGTCTGGTACATCAGTTCATGTATTCCTGCTTATTAGTCTGGTACATCATTTTGTGTATTGCCTGCTGATAAGTAAGGTACATCAGTTCATGTGTTTCCTGCTGATAAGTCTGGTATATCATTTTGTGTATTTCCTGTTGATAAATCTGGTACATCATTTTGCGTATTTCCTGCTGATACATCTGGTACATCAGTTCCTGTATTTCCTGCTGATAAGTCTGGTAACATCAGTTCATGTATTTCCTGCTGATAAGTCTGGTACATCATTTTGTGTATTTCCTGCTAAGGCTTGTACATCATTTTGTGTATTTCTTGCTGATAAGTCTGGTACATTAGTTTATGTATTTTTTGCTGACAAGTCTGGTACATCAGTTCTTGTATTTCCTGCTATGTCTGGTACATCAGTTCATGTATTTCCTGCTAATAAGCCTGGTACATCATTTTGTGTATTGCCTGCTGATAAGTCTGGTTTATAATTTCATGTATTTCCTGCTGATACGTCTTCTACATCATTTTGTGTATTTCCTGCTGATAAGTCTGGTACATCATTTTGTGTCTTTTTTGCTGATAAGTCTGGCACATCAGTTCTTGTATTTCCTGCTGATACGTCTGGTACGTCAGTTCTTGTATTTCCTGCTGATACCTCTGGTACATCAGTTCCTTTATTTCCTGCAGATAAGTCTGGTACATCAGTTCTTGTATTTCCTGCAGATAAGTCTGGTACATCAGTTCTTGTATTTCCTGCTGATAAGTCTGGTACATCATCTTGCATATTTCCTGCTGATAAATCTGTTACATCAGTTTATGTATTTCCTGCTGATAAGTCTGGTACATCAGTTCATGTATTTCCTTCAAAGTCTTGTACATCATTTTGTGTATTTCCTGGTGATCAGTCTGGTACATCAGTTCTTGTATTTCCTGTGGATAAGTCTGGTACATCATTTTGTGCATTTCCTCCTATGTCTGGTACATCAGTTCATGTATTCCTGCTTATTATTCTGGTACATCCTTTTGTGTTTGCCTGGTGATAAGTAAGGTACATCAGTTCATGTGTTTCCTGCTAAGTCTGGTACATCATTTTGTGAATTTCCTGTTGATAAATCTGGTACATCATTTTGCTTATTTCCTGCTGATAAATCTGGTTCATCAGTTCTTGTATTTCTTGCTGAGAAGCCTGGTACATCAGTTCATGTATTTCCTGCTAAGTCTTGCATCATTTTGTGTATTTCCTACTATGTTTGGTACATCATTTTGTGTATTTCCTGCTGATAAGTCTAGCACATCAGTTCTTGTATTTCCTGCTGATAAATCTGGTACATCATTTTACGTATTTCCTGCTAATAAATCTGGTACATCAGTTTATGTATTTCCTGCTGATAAGTCTGGTACATCAGTTGATGTATTTCCTGCTGATAAGTCTGGTACATCAGTTCATGTATTTCCTTCTAAGTCTTGTACATCATTTTGTGTATTTCCTGCTGATAAGTCTGGTACATCAGTTCTTGTATTTCCTGCTGATAAGTCTGTTACATCATTTTGTGCATTTCCTGCTACATCTGGTACATCAATTCATGTACTCCCACTTATTAGTCTGGTACATCATTTTGTGTATTTCCTGCTAATAAATCTGGTACATCATTTTGTGTATTTCCTGCTGATAAATCTGGTACATCATTTCATGTATTTCATGCTGATAAGTCTGATACATCAGTTCATGTATTTCCTGCTGATAAGTCTGGTACATCAGTTTTTGTATTTCCTGCTGGTAAGTCTGGTACACCATTTTGTGTATTCCCTGCTGATAAGTCTGGTACATAATTTTGTGTATTTCCTGCTGATAAGTCTGGTACATCATTTTGTGTATTTCCTGCTGATAAATCTGGGACATCATTTCATGAATTTCCTGCTGATATGTCTGGTACATCATTTTGTGTATTTCCTGCTGATAAGTCTGGTAAATCAGTTCTTGTGCTTCCTGCTGATAAGTCCGGTTCATCATTTTGTGCATTTCCTGATAAGTTTGGTACATCAGTTCTTGTATTTCCTGCTGATAAGTCTGGTTCATTATTTTGTGTATTTCCTGCTAAGTCTGGTAGATCAATTCATGTATCTCCTGCTGATAAGTCTGCTGCATCACTTTGTGTATTTCCTGCTAAGTCTGGTACATAATTTTGTGTATTTCCTGCTGATAAGTCTGGTACATCAGTTCTTGTATTTCCTTCTGATATGTCTGGTACATCAGTTCTTGCATTTCCTGCTGAAAAGTCTGGTACATCATTTTGTGTCTTTCCTGCTGATAAGTCTGGTACATCATTTTGTGTATTTCTTGCTGATAAGTTTAGCACATCAGTTCTTGTATTTCCTGCTGATAAATCTGGTACATCATTTTGCGTATTTCCTGCTGATAAATCTGGTACATCAGTTTATGTATTTCCTGCTGATAAGTCTGGTACATCAGTTCATGTATTTCCTGCTGATAAGTCTGGTACATCAGTTTATGTATTTACTTCTAAGTCTTGTACATCATTTTGTGTATTTCCTGCTGATAAGTCTGGTACATCAGTTCTTGTATTTCCTGCTGATAAGTCTGGTACATCATTTTGTGCATTTCCTGCTATGTCTGGTACATCAGTTCATGTATTTCCACTTATTAGTCTGGTACATCATTTTGTGTATTGCCTGCTGATAAGTAAGGTACATCAGTTCATGTATTTCCTGCTGATAAGTCTGGTACATCATTTTGTGTATTTCCTGCTGATAAATCTGGTACATCGTTTTGTGTATTTCTTGCTGATAAATCTGGTACAACAGTTCATGTATTTACTGCTGATAAGTCTGGTACATCAGTTCATGTATTTCCTGCAGATAAGTCTGGTATATCAGTTCTTGTATTTCTTGCTAAGAAGCCTGGTACATCAGTTCATGTATTTCCTGCTATGTCATGTACATCATTTTGTGTATTTACTGCTAAGTTTCATACATCAGTTCATGTATTTCCTGCTAAGTCTGGTACACCATTTTGTGAATCTCCTGCTGATAAGTCTGGTACATCAGTTCTTGTATTTCCTGCTGATAAGTCTGGTACATCATTTTGTCTATTCCCTGCTGATAAGTCCGTTACATAATTTTGTGTATTTCCTGCTGATAGGTCTGGTACATCATTTTGTGCATTTCCTGCTGATAAATCTGGGACATCATTTTGTAAATTTCCTGCTGATATGTCTGGTACATAATTTTGTGTATTTCCTGCTGATAAGTCTGGTACATAAGTTCTCGTTTTTCCTGCTGATAAGTCTGGTTCATCATTTTGTGTAATTCCTGACAAGTCTGGTACATCATTTTGTGTATTTCCTGCTGATAAGTCTAGCACATCAGTTCTTGTATTTCCTGCTGATAAATCTGGTACATCATTTTGCGTATTTCCTGCTAATAAATCTGGAACATCATTTTATGTATTTCCTGCTGATAAGTCTGGCACATCAATTCATGTATTTCCTGCTGATAAGTCTAGTACATCAGTTCTTGTATTTCCTGCTAAGTCTGGTACATCACTTTGTGCATTTCCTGCTATGTCTGGCACATCAATTCATGTATTTCCTGCTGATAAGTCTGGTACATCAGTTCTTGTATTTCTTGCTGAGAAGCCTGGTACATCAGTTCATGTATTTCCTGCTAAGTCTTGCATCATTTTGTGCATTTCCTGCTAAGTTTGGTACATCAGTTCATGTATTTCCTACTAAGACTGGTACATCATTTTGTGAATTTCCTGCTGATAAGTCTGGTACATCAGTTCTTGTATTTCCTGCTGATAACTCTGGTACATCATTTTGTGTATTTCCTGCTGATAAATCTGGTTTATAATTTTGTGAATTTCCTGCTGATATGTCTGGTATATCATTTTGTGTATTTCCTGCTGATAAGTCTGGTACATCAGTTCTTGTGTTTCCTGCTGTTAAGTCTGGTTCATCATTTTGTGTATTTCCTGATAAGTCTGTTACATCAGTTCTTGTATTTCCTGCTGATAAGTCTGGTTCATCATTTTGTGTATTTCCTGCTAAGTCTGGCACATCATTTTGTGTATTTCCTTCTAATAAGTCTGGAACATCAGTTCTTCTATTTCCTACTGATATGTCTGGTACATCAGTTCTTGTATTTCCTGCTGAAAAGTCTGGTACACCATTTTGTGTATTTCCTGCTGATAGGTCTGGTACATCATTTTGTGTATTTCCTGCTGATAAGTCTGGTACATCATTGTGTGTATTTCCTGCTGATAAGTCTGGTACATCAGTTCTTGTATTTCATGCTGATAAGTCTGGTACATCAGTTCATGCTCTTCCTGTTGATAAGTCTGGTACATCATTTTGTGTATTTTCTGATGATAAGTCTGGTACATCATTTTGTGTATTTCCTGCTGATAAGTCCGGTACATCATTTTGTGTATTTCCTGCTAAGTCTGGTTCATCAGTTCACGTATTTCCTGCTAAGTCTGGTACATCAGTTCACGTATTTCCTGCTGATAAGTCTGTTGCATCATTATGTGTATTTCCTGCTAAGTCTGCTACCTCAGTTCATGTATTTCCTGCTAATAAGCCTGGTACATAATTTTGTGTATTTTCTGCTGATAAGTCTGGTACATCATTTTGTGTATTTCCTGCTGATAAATCTGCTACATCAGTCCATGTATTTCCTGCTAATGTGTCTGGTACATCATTTTGTGTATTTCCTGCTAAGACTTCCCATACTCTAGAATAGGCTACCCATCCTATGTCAAACAAAGTTCTTCATTAGCACTCTTCAAGAAAAATCTTGATGAGTGGATGGGAAATAGGAAATACACCCCGGGTATCACTTTTGTGTCTCTGATCGACAGTGGCACAGGAAAATAACTTTCTTGGGGGACATAAGCTAGGGAAACTTGTTGGCTAGGCTTATGTAGGTGCTTGGGCCGATAGCCTCGTACCTACCTATGAACCTATGAACCTATACGTCTGTACATCATTTTGTGTATTTCCTGCTGATAAATCTAGTACATCATTTTGTGTATTTCCTGCTGATAAGTCTGGTACATCAGTTCATGTATTTCTTGCTGATACGTCTGCTACATCATTTTGTGTATTTCCTGCTGATACGTCTGGTACATCATTTTGTGTATTTTTTGCTGCTAAGTCTGGTACATCAGTTCTTGTATTTCCTGCTGATAAGTCTGGTACATCATTTGTGTATTTCCTGCTGATAAGTCTGGTACATCAGTTCATGTATTTCCTGCAGATAAGTTTGGTACATCATTTTGTGTATTTCCTGCTGATAAGTGTAGTCCATCATTTTGTGTATTTCCTGCTAAGTCTGGTACATCATTTTGTGTATTTCCTGCTGATAAGTCTAGCACATCAGTTCTGTATTTCCTGCTGATAAATCTGGTACATCATTTTGCGTATTTCCTGCTGATAAATCTGGTACATCAGTTTATGTATTTCCTGCTGATAAGTCTGGTACATCAGTTCATGTATTTCCTTCTAAGTCTTGTACATCATTTTGCGTATTTCCTGCTGATAAATCTGATACGTCAGTTCATGTATTCCTGCTTATTAGTCTGGTACATCTTTTTGTGTATTGCCTGCTGATAAGTAAGGTACATCAGTTCATGTGTTTCCTGCTGATAAGTCTTGTACATCATTTTGTATATTTCCTGTTGATAAATCTGGTACATCATTTTGCGTATTTCCTGCTGATAAATCTGGTACATCAGTTCATGTTTTTCCTGCTGATAAGTCTGGTAACATCAGTTCATGTATTTCCTACTGATAAGTCTGGTACATCAGTTCATGTATTTCCTGCTGATAAGTCTGGTACATCAGTTCTTGTATTTCTTGCTGAGAAGCCTGGTACATCAGTTCATGTATTTCCTGCTAAGTCTTGCATCATTTATTGTATTTCCTGCTAAGTTTGGTACATCAGTTCATGTATTTTCTGCTAAGTCTGGTACATCATTTTGTGAATTTCCTGCTGATAAGTCTGGTACATCAGTTCTTGTATTTCCTGCTGATAAGTCTGGTACATAATTTTGTGTATGTCCTGCTGATAAGTCTGGTACATCATTTTGTGTATTTCCTGCTGATAAATCTGGTACATCATTTTGTGAATTTCCTGCTGATATGTCTGGTACATCATTTTGTGTATTTCCTGCTAAGTCTGGTACATCAGTTCTTGTGTTTCCTGCTGATGTCTGGTTCATCATTTTCTGTATTTCCTGATAAGTCTGGTACATCAGTTCGTCTATTTCCTGCTGATAAGTCTGGTTCATCATTTTGTGTATTTCCTGCTACATCTGGTACATCATTTTGTGAATTTCCTGCTGATAAGTCTGGTACATCAGTTCTTGTATTTCATGCTGATAAGTCTGGTACATCAGTTCATGTACTTCTTGTTGATAAGTCTGGTATATCATTTTGTGTATTTCCTGCTGATAAATCTGGTACATCATTTTGTGTATTTCCTGCTGATAGGTCTGGTACATCATTTTGTGTATTTCCTGCTAAGTCTGGTACATCAGTTCATGTATTTCCTGCTAAGTCTGGTACATCATTTCATGTATTTCCTGCTGATAAGTCTGTTACATCATTATGTGTATTTCCTGCTAAGTCTGCTACCTCAGTTCATGTATTTCCTGCTTATAAGTCTGGTACATCATTTTGTGTATTTCCTGCTGATAAATCTGCTACATCAGTCCATGTATTTCATGCTAATGTGTCTGGTACATCATTTTGTTTATTTCCTGCTAAGACTTCCCATACTCTGGAATAGGCTACCTATCCTATGTCAAGCAAAGTTCTTCATTAGCACTCTTCAAGAAAAATCTTGATGAGTGGATGGGAAATAGGAAATACACCCCGGGGATGACTTTTGTGTCTCTGCTCGACAGTGGCACAGGAAAATAACTTTCTTGAGTGGCAAAAGCCAGGGAAACTTGTTGGCTAGGCTTATGTCGGTGCTTGGGCCAATAGCCTCATACCTACCTATGAACCTATAAGTCTGTACATCATTTTGTATATTTCCTGCTAAGTCTGGTATATAACTTTGTGTATTTCCTGCTGATAGGTCTGGTATATCATTTTGTGTATTTCTTGCTGATAAATCTAGTACATCAGTTCATGTATTTCCTGCTGATACGTCTGCTACATCATTTATGTATTTTTTGCTGATAAGTCTGGTACATCAGTTCTTGAATTTCCTGCTGATACATCTGGTACATCAGTTCTTGTATTTCCTGCTGATAAGTCTGGTACATCAGTTCTTGCATTTCCTGCTGATAAGTCTGGTATATCATTTGTGTATTTCCTGCTGATAAGTCTGGTATATCATTTGTGTATTTCCTGCTGATAAGTCTGGTACATCAGTTCATGTATTTCCTGCTGATAAGTCTGGTACATTATTTTGTGTATTTCCTGCTGATAAGTCTAGTCCATCATTTTGTGTATTTCCTGCTAAGTCTAGTACATCATTTTGTGTATTTCCTGCTGATATGTCTAGCATATCAGTTCTTGTATTTCCTGCTGATAAATCTGGTACATCATTTTGCGTATTTCCTGCTGATAAGTCTGGTACATCAGTTTATGTATTTCCTGCTGATAAGTCTGGTACATCAGTTCATATATTTCCTCCTAAGTCTTGTACATCATTTTGTGTATTTCCTCCTGATAAGTCTGGTACATCAGTTCTTGTATTTCCTGCTGATAAGTCTGTTACATCATTTTGTGCATTTCTCGCTATGTCTGGTACATCAATTCATGTATTCCTGCTTATTAGTTTGGTATATCATTTTGTGTATTGCCTGCTGATAAGTAAGGTACATCAGTTCTTGTGTTTCCTGCTGATAAGTCTGGTACATCATTTTGTATATTTCCTGTTGATAAATCTGGTACATGATTTTGCATATTTCCTGCTGATAAATCTGGTACATCAGTTCATGATTTCCTGCTGATAAGTCTGGTAACATCAGTTCATGTATTTCCTGCTATAAGTCTGGTATATCAGTTCATGTATTTCCTGCTGATAGGTCTGGTACATCAGTTCTTGTATTTTTTGCTGAGAAGCCTGATACATCAGTTCATGTATTTCCTGCTACGTCTTGCATAATTTTGTGTATTTCCTGCTAAGTTTGGTACATCAGTTCATGTATTAGCTGCTAAGTCTGGTACATCATTTTGTGAACTTCCTGATAAGTCAGGTACATCAGTTCTTGTATTTCCTGCTAATAAGTCTGGTACATCATTTTGTGTATTTCCTCTTGATAAGTCTGGTACATAATTTTGTGTATGTCCTGCTGATAAGTCTTGTACATCATTTTGTGTATTTCTGCTGATAAATCTTGTACATCATTTTGTGAATTTCCTGCTAAGTCTGGTACATCAGTTTTTGTGTTTCATGCTGATAAGTCTGATTCATAATTTTGTGTATTTCCTTATAAGCCTGGTACATCAGTTCTTGTATTTCCTGCTGATAAGTCTGGTTCATCATTTTATGTATTTCCTGCTAAGTCTGGTACATCAGTTCATGTATCTCCTGCTGATAAGTCTGGTGCATCACTTTGTGTATTTCCTGCTAAGTCTGGTACATCATTTTGTGTATTTCCTGCTAATAAGTCTGGTACATCAGTTCCTAAATTTCCTACTGATATGTCTGGTACATCAGTTCTTGTATTTCCTGCTGAAAAATCTGGTACATCATTTTGTGTATTTCATGCTGATAAGTCTGCTACATCATTTTGTGTATTTCCTGCTGATAAGTCTGGTAAATCATTGTGTGTATTTCCAGCTGATAAGTCTGGTACATCAGTTCATGTATTTCCTGTTGATAAGTCTGGTACATCATTTTCTCTATTGCCTGCTGATAAGTCTGGTGCATCTGTTCATGTATTTCCTGCTAACAAGTCTGGTACATCAGTTCATGTATTTCCTGCTGATTAGTCTGTTACATCATTATGTGTATTTCCTGCTAAGTCTGCTACCTCAGTTCATGTATTTTCTGCTAATAAGTCTGGTACATAATTTTGTGTATTTTCTGCTGATACGTCTGGTACATCATTTTGTGTATTTCTTGCTGATAAATCTGCTACATCAGTCCATGTATTTCCTGCTAATGTGTCTGGTACATCATTGTGTGTATTTCCTGCTAAGACTTTCCATACTCTGGAATAGACTACTCATCCTATGTCAAGCAAAGTTCTTCATTAGCACTCTTCAAGAAAAATCTTGATGAGTGGATGGGAAATAGGAAATACACCCTGAGGATCACGTTTGTGTCTCTGCTCAACAGTGGCACAGGAAAATAACTTTCTTGGGTGGCATAAGCCAGGGAAACTTGTTGGCTAGGCTTATGTAGGCGCTTGGGCCGGTAGCCTTGTACCTACCTATGAACCTATAAGTCTGTACATCATTTTGTGTATTTCCTGCTAAGTATGGTACATAATTTTGTGTATTTCCTGCTGAGAAGTCTAGTACATCATTTTGTGTATTTCCTGCTGATAAGTCTTTTACATAATTTTGTGTAATTCTTGCTGATAAGTCTGGTACATCATTTTTTGTATTTCCTGCTGATAAGTCTGGTACATCATTTTGTGTATTTCCTGTTAATAAGTCTGGTACATCAGTTCTTGTATTACCTGCTGATACGTCTGGTACATTAGTTCTTGTATTTCCTGCTGATAAGTCTGGTACATCAGTTCTTATATTTCCTGCTGATAAGTCTGGTACATCATTTTGTGTATTTCCTGCTGATAAGTCTGGTACATCATTTTGTGTATTTCCTGCTGATAAGTCTGGTACATCAGTTCATGTATTTCCTGCTGATAAGTCTGGTACATCAGTTTTTGTATTTCCTGCTATGTCTGGTACATCAGTTCATGTATTTCCTGCTAATAAGTCTGGTACATCATTTTGCCTATTGCCTGCTGATAAGTCTGGTACATCATTTCATGTATTTCCTGCTGATAAGTCTGGTACATCATTTTGTGTATTTCCTGCTGATAAGTCTGGTACATAATTTCTTGTATTTCCTGATAAGTCTGGTACATCAGTTCATGTATTTCCTGCTGATAAGTCTGGTACATAATTTTGTGCATTTCCTGCTGATAAGTCTGGTACATCAGTTCATGTATTTCCTGCTAATATGTCTGGTACATCATTTTGTGTATTTCCTGCTAAGACTTCCCATACTCTGGAAGAGGCTACCCATCTATGTCAAGCAAAGTTCTTCATTAGCACTCTTTAAGAAAAATCTTGATGAGGGGATGGGAAATAGGAAATACACCCCGGGGATCACTTTTGTGTCTCTGCTCGACAGTAGCACAGGAAATAACTTTCTTGAGTGGCATAAGCCAGGGAACCTTGTTGGCAAGGCTGACAAAGGCCATTGGGCTGATAGCCTAGTAGCTACCTGTGAAATAATGAACCTATACGTTTGTACATCATTTTGTGTATTTCCTGCTAAGTCTGGTACATAACTTTGTGTATTTCCTGCTGATAAGTCTGGTACATCATTTTCTGTATTTCCTGCTGATAAATCTAGTACATCATTTTGTGTATTTCCTGCTGATAAGTCTGGTACATCAATTAATGTATTTCCTGCTGATACGTCTGGTACATCATTTTGTGTATTTCCTGCTAAGTCTGGTACATCATTTTGTGTATTTCCTGCTGATAAGTCTGGTACATCAGTTGTTGTATTTCCTGCTGATACATCTGGCACATCAGTTCTTGTATTTTCTGCTGATAAATCTGGTACATCAGTTCTTGTATTTCCTGCTGATAAGTCTGGTACATCATTTTGTGTATTTCCTGCTAAGTCTGGTACATCATTTTATGTATTTCCTGCTGATAAGTCTGGTACATCAGTTCTTGTGTTTCCTGCTAAGTCTGGTACATCATTTTGTACATTTCCTGCTATGTCTGGTACATCAGTTCATGTATTCCTGCTTATTCATCTGGTACATCATTTTGTGTATTTCCTGCTGATAAGTATGGTACATCATTTTGTATATTTCCTGTTAATAAGTCTGGTACATCCGTTCTTGTATTTCCTGCTGATACGTCTGGTACATCAGTTCTTGTATTTCCTGCTGATAAGTCTGGTACATCAGTTCTTGTATTTCCTGCTGATAACTCTGGTACATCATTTTGTGTATTTCATGCTGATAAGTCTGGTACATCATTTCATGTATTTCCTGCTGATAAGTCTGGTACATCATTTCATGTATTTCCTGCTGATAAGTCTGGTACATCATTTTGTGTATTTCCTGCTGATAATTCTAGTCCATCATTTTGTCTATTTCCTGCTAAGTCTGGTACATCATTTTGTGTATTTCCTGCTGATAAATCTGGCACATCATTTTGTGTATTTCCTGCTGATAAGTCTAGTACATCAGTTCTTGTGTTTCCTGCTGATAGGTTTGGTTCATCATTTTGTGTATTTCCTGTTAAGTCAGGTACATCAAGTTCATATATCTCCTGCTGATAAGTCTGGTGTATCACTTTGTGTATTTCCTGCTAAGTCTGGTACATCAGTTCATGTATTTCCTGCTAAGTCTGGTACATCAGTTCATGTATTTCCTGCTGATAAGTCTGTTACATCATTATGTGTATTTCCTGCTAAGTCTGCTACCTCAGTTCATGTATTTCCTGCTAATAAGTCTGGTACATCATTTTGTGTATTTCCTGCTGATAAATCTGCTACATCAGTCCATGTATTTCCTGCTAATGTGTCTGGTACATCATTTTATGTATTTCTTGCTAAGACTTCCCATACTCTGGAATAGGCTACCCATCCTATGTCAAACAAAGTTCTTCACTAGCACTCTTCAAGAAAAATCTGGATGAGTGGATGGGAAAAAGGAAATACACCCCAGGTATCACTTTTGTGTCTCTGCTCAACAGTGGCACAGGAAAATAACTTTCTTGGGTGGCATAAGCCAGGGAAACTTGTTGGCTAGGCTTATGTAGGTGCTTGGGACGATAGCCTTGTACCTACCTATGAACCTATAAGTCTGTACATCATTTTGTGTATTTCCTGCTTAGTCTGGTACATAACTTTGTGTATTTCCTGCTGATAAGTCTGGTACATCATTTTGTGTATTTCCTGCTGATAAATCTAGTACATCATTTTGTGTATTTCCTGCTGATAAGTCTGGTACATCAGTTCATGTATTTCCTGCTGATACGTCTGCTACATCATTTTGTGTATTTCCTGCTAGGTCTGATACATCATTTTGTGTATTTTTTGCTGATAAGTCTGGTACATCAGTTCTTGTATTTCCTGCTGATACGTCTGGTACATCAGTTCTTGTATTTCCTGCTGATACGTCTGGTACATCAGTTCTTGTATTTCCTGCTGATAAGTCTGGTACATCAGTTCTTGTATTTCCTGCTGATAAGTCTGGTACATCAGTTCATGTATTTCCTGCTGATAAGTCTGCTACATCATTTTGTGCATTTCCTGCTATGTCTGCTAGATCAGTTCATGTATTCCTGCTTATTAGTCTGGTACATCATTTTGCATATTTCTTGCTAAGACTTTCCATACTCTGGAATAGGCTACCCATCCTATGTCAAACAAAGTTCTTCACTAGCACTCTTCAAGAAAAATCTTGATGAGTGGATGGGAAAAAGGAAATACACCCTGGGTATCACTTTTGTGTCTCTGCTCGACAGTGGCACAGGAAAATAACTTTGTTGGGTGGCATAAGCCAGGGAAACTTGTTGGCTATGGTTATGTAGGTGCTTGGGCCGATAGCCTCGTACCTATCTATGAACCTATAAGTCTGTACATCATTTTGTGTATTTCCTGCTTAGTCTGGTACATAACTTTGTGTATTTCCTGCTGATAAGTCTGGTACATCAGTTCATGTATTTCCTGCTGTTAAGTCTGGTACATCATTTTGTGTATTTCCTGCTGATAAGTGTAGTCCATCATTTTGTGTATTTCCTGCTAAGTCTGGTACAGCATTTTGTGTATTTCCTGCTGATAAATCTGCTACATCAGTTTATGTATTTCCTGCTGATAAGTCTGGTACATCAGTTCATGTATTTCCTTCTAAGTCTTGTACATCATTTTGTGTATTTCCTGCTGATAAGTCTGCTACATCAGTTCTTGTATTTCCTGCTGATAAGTCTGCTACATCATTTTGTGCATTTCCTGCTATGTCTGGTACATCAGTTCATGTATTCCTGCTTATTAGTCTGGTACATCATTTTGTGTATTGCCTGCTGATAAGTAAGGTACATCAGTTCATGTGTTTCCTGCTGATAAGTCTGGTACATCATTTTGTATATTTCCTGTTGATAAATCTGGTACATCATTTTGCTTATTTCTTGGTGATAAATCTGGTACATCAGTTCATGTATTTCCTGCTGATAAGTCTGCTACATCACTTCATGTATTTCCTGCTGATAAGTCTGGTACATCAGTTCTTGTATTTCTTGCTGAGAAGCCTGGTACATCAGTTCATGTATTTCCTGCTAATTCTTGCATCATTTTGTGCATTTCCTGCTAAGTTTGGTACATCAGTTCACGTTTTTGCTGCTAAGTCTGGTACATCATTTTGTGAATTTCCTGCTGATAAGTCTGGTACATCAGTTCTTGTATTTCCTGCTAATAAGTCTGGTACATCATTTTGTGTATTCCCTGTTGATAAGTCTGGTACATAATTTTGTGTATGTCCTGCTGATAAATCTGGTACATCATTTTGTGTATTTCTGCTGATAAATCTTGTACATCATTTTGTGAATTTCCTGCTATGTCTGGTACATCATTTTGTGTAGTTCCTGCTAAGTCTGGTACATCAGTTCTTGTGTTTCATGCTGATAAGTCTGGTTCATCATTTTGTGTATTTCCTGATAAGTCTGGTACATCAGTTCTTGTATTTCCTGCTGATAAGTCTGGTTCATCATTTTATGTATTTCCTGCTATGTCTGGTACATCAGTTCATGTATCTCCTGCTGATAAGTCTGGTGCATCACTTTGTGTATTTCCTGCTAAGTCTGGTACATCATTTTGTGTATTTCCTGCTAATAAGTCTGGTACATCAGTTCTTGTATTTCTTCTGATACGTCTGGTACATCAGTTCTTGTATTTCCTGCTGATAAGTCTGGTACATCATTGTGTGTATTTTCTGCTGATAAGTCTTGTACATCAGTTCTTGTATTTCATGCTGATAAGTCTGGTACATCAGTTCATGTACTTCCTGTTGATAAGTCTGGTACATCATTTTCTGTATTGCCTGCTGATAAGTCTGGTACATCAGTTCATGTATTTCCTGCTAATAAGTCTGGTACATCAGTTCATGTATTTCCTGCTGATAAGTCTGTTACATCATTATGTGTATTTCCTGCTAAGTCTGCTACCTCAATTCATGTATTTCCTGCTAATAAGTCTGGTACATAATTTTGTGTATTTTCTGCTGATAGGTCTGGTACATCATTTTGTGTATTTCTTGCTGATAAATCTGCTACATCAGTCCATGTATTTCCTTCTAATGTGTCTGGTACATCATTGTGTGTATTTCCCGCTAAGACTTCCCATACTCTGGAATATACTACCCATCCTATGTCAAGCAAAGTTCTTCATTAGAACTCTTCAAGAAAAATCTTGATGAGTGGATGGGAAATAGGAAATACACCCTGAGAATCACTTTTGTGTCTCTGCTCAACAGTGGCACAGGAAAATAACTTTCTTGGGTGGCATAAGCCAGGGAAACTTGTTGGCTAGGCTTAGGTAGGCACTTGGGCTGGTAGCCTTGTACCTACCTATGAACCTATAAGTCTGTACATCATTTTGTGCATTTCCTGCTAAGTCTGGTACATAATTTTGTGTATTTCCTGCAGATAAGTCTAGTACATCATTTTGTGTATTTCCTGCTGATAAGTCTTTTACATCATTTTGTGTAATTCTTGCTGATAAGTCTGGTACATCATTTTGTGTATTTCCCGCTGACAAGTCTGGTACATCATTTTGTGTATTTCCTGTTAATAAGTCTGGTACATCAGTTCTTGTATTACCTGCTGATACGTCTCGTACATTAGTTCTTGTATTTCCTGCTGATAAGTCTGGTACATCAGTTCTTATATTTCCTGCTGATAAGTCTGGTACATCATTTCATGTATTTCCTGCTGATAAGTCTGGTACATCAGTTCATGTATTTCCTGCTGATCAGTCTGGTACACCAGTTTTTGTATTTCCTGCTATGTCTGGTATGTCAGTTCATGTATTTCCTTCTAATAAGTCTGGTACATCATTTTGTCTATTGCCTGCTGATAAGTCTGATACATCATTTCATGTATTTCCTGCTGATAAGTCTGGTACATCATTTTGTGTATTGCCTGCTGATAAGTCTGGTATATCATTTCATGTATTTCCTGCTGATAAGTCTGGTACATCATTTTGTGTATTTCCTGCTGATAAATCTGGTACATCATTTTGTGTATTTCTTGTTGATAAGTCTGGTACATCATTTTGTGTATTTCCTGCTGATAAGTCTGGTACATAATGTTGTGCCTTTCCTGCTGATAAGTCTGGTACATCAATTCATGTATTTCCTGCTAATATGTCTGGTACATCATTTTATGTATTTCCTGCTAAGACTTCCCATACTCTGGAACAGGCTACCCATCTATGTCAAGCAAAGTTCTTCATTAGCACTCTTCAAGAAAAATCTTGATGAGGGGATGGGAAATAGGAAATACACCCCGGGGATCACTTTTGTGTCTCTGCTCGACAGTAGCACAGGAAATAACTTTCTTGAGTGGCGTAAGCCAGGGAACCTTGTTGGCAAGGCTGACATAGGCCCTTGGGCTGATAGCCTAGTAGCTACCTGTGAACCTATGAACCTATAAGTCTGTACATCATTTTGTGTATTTCCTGCTAAGTCTGGTACATAACTTTGTGTATTTCCTGCTGATAAGTCTGATACATCATTTTGTGTATTTCCTGCTGATAAATCTAGTACATCATTTTGTGTATTTCCTGATGATAAATCTGGTACATCAATTAATGTATTTCATGCTGATACGTCTGGTACATCATTTTGTGTATTTCCTGCTGATAAGTCTGGTACATCATTTTGTGTATTTCCTGCTGATAAGTCTGGTACATCAGTTGTTGTAGTTCCTGCTAATACATCTGGTACATCAGTTCTTGTATTTCCGGCTGATAAATCTGGTACATCAGTTCTTGTATTTCCTGCTGATAAGTCTGGTACATCATTTTGTGTATTTCCTGCTAAGTTTGGTACATCATTTTATGTATTTCCTGCTGATAAGTCTGCTACATCAGTTCTTGTGTTTCCTGCTGATAAGTCTGGTACATCATTTTGTGCATTTCCTGCTATGTCTGGTACATCAATTCATGTATTCCTGCTTATTCGTCTGGTACATCATTTTGTGTATTGTCTGCTGATAAGTCTGGTACATCAGTTCATGTATTTTCTGTTGATAAGTCTGGTACATCATTTTGTGTATTTCCTGCTGATAAGTCTAGTCCATCATTTTGTGTATTTCCTGCTAATTCTGGTACATCATTTTGTGTATTCCCTGCTGATAAGTCTGGTACATCATTTTGTGTATTTCCTCCTGATAAGTCTGGTACATCATTTTGTGTATTTCCTGCTGATAAGTCTGGTACATCATTTTGTGTATTTCCTGCTAAGTCTGGTACATCATTTTGTGTATTTCCTGCTGATAAGTCTAGCACATCAGTTCTTGTATTTCCTGATGATAAATCTGGTACATCATTTTGCGTATTTCCTGCTGATAAATCTGGTACATCATTTTGTGTATTTCCTGCTGATAAGTCTGGTACATCATTTTGTGTATTTCCTGCTGATAAATCTGGCACATCATTTTGTGTATTTCCTGCTGATATGTACGGTACATCATTTTGTGTATTTCCTCCTGATAAGTCTACTACATCAGTTCTTGTGTTTCCTGCTGACAGGTTTGGTTCATCATTTTGTGTATTTCCTGCTAAGTCTGGTACATCAGTTCATGTATCTCCTGCTGATAAGTCTGGTGCATCACTTTGTGTATTTCCTGCAAAGTCTGGTACATCATTTTGTGTATTTCCTTCTGATAAGTCTGGTGCATCAGTTCTTGTATTTCCTACTGATATGTCTGGTACATCAGTTCTTGTATTTCCTGCTGAAAAGTCAGGTACGTCATTTTGTGTATTTCCTGCTGATAAGTCTGGTACATCATTTTGTGTATTTCCTGTTGATTAGTCTGGTACATCAGTTCTTGTATTTCCTGCTGATACGTCTGGTACATCAGTTCTTCTATTTCCTACTGATACGTCTGGTACGTCAATTCTTGTATTTTCTGCTGACAAGTCTGGTACATGATTTTGTGTATTTCCTGCTAAGTCTTGTACATCATTTTGTATATTTCCTGCTGATGTCTGGTACATCAATTCCTGCATTTCCTGCTGATAAGTCTCGTACATCAGTTCATGTACTTCCTGTTGATAAGTCTAGTACATCATTTTCTGTATTGCCTGCTGATAAGTCTGGTACATCAGTTCATGTATTTCCTGCTAATAAGTCTGGTACATCAGTTCATGTATTTCCTGCTGATAAGTCTGTTACATCATTATGTGTATTTCCTGCTAAGTCTGCTACCTCAATTCATGTATTTCCTGCTAATAAGTCTGGTACATAATTTTGTGTATTTTCTGCTGATAGGTCTGGTACATCATTTTGTGTATTTCTTGCTGATAAATCTGCTACATCAGACCATGTATTTCCTTCTAATGTGTCTGGTACATCATTGTGTGTATTTCCTGCTAAGACTTCCCATACTCTGGAATAGACCTACCCATCCTATGTCAAGCAAAGTTCTTCATTAGCACTCTTCAAGAAAAATCTTGATGAGTGGATGGGAAATAGGAAATACACCCTGAGAATCACTTTTGTGTCTCTGCTCGACAGTGGCACAGGAAAATAACTTTCTTGGGTGGCATAAGCCAGGGAAACTTGTTGGCTAGGCTTAGGTAGGCCCTTGGGCTGGTAGCCTTGTACCTACCTATGAACCTATAAGTCTGTACATCATTTTGTGCATTTCCTGCTAAGTCTGGTACATAATTTTGTGTATTTCCTGCAGAGAGGTCTAGTACATAATTTTGTGTATTTCCTGCTGATAAGTCTTTTACATCATTTTGTGTAATTCTTGCTGATACGTCTGGTACATCATTTTGTGTATTTCCTGTTAATAAGTCTGGTACATCAGTTCTTGTATTACCTGCTGATACGTCTCATACATTAGTTCTTGTATTTCCTGCTGATAAGTCTGGTACATCAGTTCTTATATTTCCTGCTGATACGTCTGGTACATCATTTCATGTATTTCCTGCTGATAAGTCTGGTACATCAGTTCATGTATTTCCTGCTGATCAGTCTGGTACACCAGTTTTTGTATTTATTGCTATGTCTGGTACATCAGTTCATGTATTTCCTGCTAATAAGTCTGGTACATCATTTTGTCTATTGCCTGCTGATAAGTCTGGTACATCATTTCATGTATTTCCTGCTGATAAGTCTGGTACAACATTTTGTGTATTGCCTGCTGATAAGTCTGGTATATCATTTAATGTATTTCCTGCTGATAAGTCTGGTACATCATTTTGTGTATTTCTTGTTGATAAGTCTGGTACATCATTTTGTGTATTTCCTGCTGATAAGTCTGGTACATCATTTCTTGTATTTCCTGATAAGTCTGGTACATCAGTTCATGTATTTCCTGCTGATAAGTCTGGTACATAATGTTGTGCCTTTCCTGCTGATAAGTCTGGTACATCAGTTCATGTATTTCCTGCTAATATGTCTGGTACATCATTTTGTGTATTTCCTGCTAAGACTTCCCATACTCTGGAACAGGCTACCCATCTATGTCAAGCAAAGTTCTTCATTAGCACTCTTCAAGAAAAATCTTGATGAGGGGATGGGAAATAGGAAATACACCCCGGGGATCACTTTTGTGTCTCTGCTCGACAGTAGCACAAGAAAAATCTTTCTTGAGTGGCGTAAGCCAGGGAACCTTGTTGGCAAGGCTGACATAGGCCCTTGGGCTGATAGCCTAGTAGCTACCTATGAACCTATGAACCTATAAGTATGTACATCATTTTGTGTATTTCCTGCTAAGTCTGGTACATAACTTTGTGTATTTCCTGCTGATAAGTCTGATACATCATTTTGTGTATTTCCTGCTGATAAATCTAGTACATAATTTTGTGTATTTCCTGCTGATAAGTCTGGTACATCAATTAATGTATTTCCTGCTGATATGTCTGGTACATCAGTTCTTGTATTTCCTGCTGATACGTCTGGTACATCAGTTCTTCTATTTCCTATTGATACGTCTGGTACGTCAGTTCTTGTATTTTCTGCTGACAAGTCTGGTACATCATTTTGTTTATTTCCTGCTGATAAGTCTGGTACATCATTTCTTGTATTTCCTGATAAGTCTGGTACATCAGTTCATGTATTTCCTGCTGATAAGTCTGGTACATAATGTTGTGCCTTTCCTGCTGATAAGTCTGGTACATCAGTTCATGTATTTCCTGGTAATATGTCTGGTACATCATTTTATGTATTTCCTGCTAAGACTTCCCATACTCTGGAACAGGCTACCCATCTATGTCAAGCAAAGTTCTTCATTAGCACTCTTCAAGAAAAATCTTGATGAGGGGATGAGAAATAGGAAATACACCCCGGGGATCACTTTTGTGTCTCTGCTCGACAGTAGCACAGGAAATAACTTTCTTGAGTGGCGTAAGCCAGGGAACCTTGTTGGCAAGGCTGACATAGGCCCTTGGGCTGATAGCCTAGTAGCTACCTGTGAACCTATGAACCTATAAGTCTGTACATCATTTTGTGTATTTCCTGCTAAGTCTGGTGCATAACTTTGTGTATTTCCTGCTGATAAGTCTGATACATCATTTTGTGTATTTCCTGCTGATAAATATAGTACATCATTTTGTGTATTTCCTGCTGATAAGTCTGGTACATCAATTAATGTATTTCCTGCTGATACGTCTGGTACATCATTTTGTGTATTTCCTGCTGATAAGTCTAGTACATCATTTTGTGTATTTCCTGCTGATAAGTCTGGTACATCAGTTGTTGTATTTCCTGCTAATACATCTGGTACATCAGTTCTTGTATTTCCTGCTGATAAATCTGGTACATCAGTTCTTGTATTTCCTGCTGATAAGTCTGGTACATCATTTTGTGTATTTCCTGCTAAGTCTGGTACATCATTTTATGTATTTCCTGCTGATAAGTCTGCTACATCAGTTCTTGTGTTTCCTGCTTATAAGTCTGGTATATCATTTTGTGTATTTCCTGCTATGTCTGGTACATCAATTCATGTATTCCTGTTTATTCGTCTGGTACATCATTTTGTGTATTGTCTGCTGATAAGTCTGGTACATCAGTTCATTCATTTTCTGCTGATAAGTCTGGTACATCATTTTGTGTATTTCCTGCTGATAAGTCTAGTCCATCATTTTGTGTATTTCCTGCTAAGTCTGGTACATCATTTTGTGTATTTCCTGCTGATAAGTCTAGCACATCAGTTCTTGTATTTCCTGCTGATAAATCTGGTACATCATTTTGCGTATTTCCTGCTGATAAGTCTGGTACATCATTTTGTGTCTTTCCTGCTGATAAGTCTGGTACATCATTTTGTGTATTTCCTGCTGATAAATCTGGCACATCATTTTGTGTATTTCCTGCTGATATGTACGGTACATCATTTTGTGTATTTCCTGCTGATAAGTCTAGTACATCAGTTCTTGTGTTTCCTGCTGACAGGTTTGGTTCATCATTTTGTGTATTTCCTGCTAAGTCTGGTACATCAGTTCATGTATCTCCTGCTGATAAGTCTGGTGCATCACTTTGTGTATTTCCTGCAAAGTCTGGTACATCATTTTGTGTATTTCCTTCTGATAAGTCTGGTGCATCAGTTCTTGTATTTCCTACTGATACGTCTGGTACATCAGTTCTTCTATTTCCTACTGATACGTCTGGTACGTCAATTCTTGTATTTTCTGCTGACAAGTCTGGTACATCATTTTGTGTATTTCCTGCTAAGTCTTGTACATCATTTTGTATATTTCCTGCTGATGTCTGGTACATCAATTCCTGCATTTCCTGCTGATAAGTCTGGTACATCAGTTCATGTACTTCCTGTTGATAAGTCTAGTACATCATTTTCTGTATTGCCTGCTGAAAAGTCTGGTACATCAGTTCATGTATTTCCTGCTAATAAGTCTGGTACATCAGTTCATGTATTTCCTGCTGATAAGTCTGTTACATCATTATGTGTATTTCCTGCTAAGTCTGCTACCTCAATTCATGTATTTCCTGCTAATAAGTCTGGTACATAATTTTGTGTATTTTCTGCTGATAGGTCTGGTACATCATTTTGTGTATTTCTTGCTGATAAATCTGCTACATCAGACCATGTATTTCCTTCTAATGTGTCTGGTACATCATTGTGTGTAATTCCTGCTAAGACTTCCCATACTCTGGAATAGACCTACCCATCCTATGTCAAGCAAAGTTCTTCATTAGCACTCTTCAAGAAAAATCTTGATGAGTGGATGGGAAATAGGAAATACACCCTGAGAATCACTTTTGTGTCTCTGCTCGACAGTGGCACAGGAAAATAACTTTCTTGGGTGGCATAAGCCAGGGGAACTTGTTGGCTAGGCTTAGGTAGGCACTTGGGCTGGTAGCCTTGTACCTACCTATGAACCTATAAGTCTGTACATCATTTTGTGCATTTCCTGCTAAGTCTGGTACATAATTTTGTGTATTTCCTGCAGAGAGGTCTAGTACATAATTTTGTGTATTTCCTGTTGATAAGTCTTTTACATCATTTTGTGTAATTCTTGCTGATACGTCTGGTACATCATTTTGTGTATTTCCTGCTGATAAGTCTGGTACATCATTTTGTGTATTTCCTGTTAATAAGTCTGGTACATCAGTTCTTGTATTACCTGCTGATACGTCTCGTACATTAGTTCTTGTATTTCCTGCTGATAAGTCTGGTACATCAGTTCTTATATTTCCTGCTGATAAGTCTGGTACATCATTTCATGTATTTCCTGCTGATAAGTCTGGTACATCAGTTCATGTATTTCCTGCTGATCAGTCTGGTACACCAGTTTTTGTATTTCTTACTATGTCTGGTACATCAGTTCATGTATTTCCTGCTAATAAGTCTGGTACATCATTTTGTCTATTGCCTGCTGATAAGTCTGGTACATCATTTCATGTATTTCCTGCTGATAAGTCTGGTACATCATTTTGTGTATTGCCTGCTGATAAGTCTGGTATATCATTTAATGTATTTCCTGCTGATAAGTCTGGTACATCATTTTGTGTATTTCCTGCTGATAAATGTGGTACATCATTTTGTGTATTTCTTGTTGATAAGTCTGGTACATCATTTTGTGTATTTCCTGCTGATAAGTCTGGTACATCATTTCTTGTATTTCCTGATAAGTCTGGTACATCAGTTCATGTATTTCCTGCTGATAAGTCTGGTACATAATGTTGTGCCTTTCCTGCTGATAAGTCTGGTACATCAGTTCATGTATTTCCTGCTAATATGTCTGGTACATCATTTTGTGTATTTCCTGCTAAGACTTCCCATACTCTGGAACAGGCTACCCATCTATGTCAAGCAAAGTTCTTCATTAGCACTCTTCAAGAAAAATCTTGATGAGGGGATGGGAAATAGGAAATACACCCCGGGGATCACTTTTGTGTCTCTGCTCGACAGTAGCACAAGAAATAACTTTCTTGAGTGGCGTAAGCCAGGGAACCTTGTTGGCAAGGCTGACATAGGCCCTTGGGCTGATAGCCTAGTAGCTACCTATGAACCTATGAACCTATAAGTCTGTACATCATTTTGTGTATTTCCTGCTAAGTCTGGTACATAACTTTGTGTATTTCCTGCTGATAAGTCTGATACATCATTTTGTGTATTTCCTGCTGATAAATCTAGTACATCATTTTGTGTATTTCCTGCTGATAAATCTAGTACATCATTTTGTGTATTTCCTGCTGATAAGTCTGGTACATCACTGAATGTATTTCCTGCTGATACGTCTGGCACATCATTTTCTGTATTTCCTGCTGATAAGTCTGGTACATCAGTTGTTGTATTTCCTGCTAATACATCTGGTACATCAGTTCTTGTATTTCCTGCTGATAAATCTGGTACATCAGTTCTTGTATTTCCTGCTGATAAGTCTGGTACATCATTTTGTGTATTTCCTGCTAAGTCTGGTACATCATTTTATGTATTTCCTGCTGATAAGTCTGCTACATCAGTTCTTGTGTTTCCTGCTGATAAGTCTGGTACATCATTTTGTGTATTTCCTGCTATGTCTGGTACATCAATTCATGTATTCCTGCTTATTCTTCTGGTACATCATTTTGTGTATTGTCTGCTGATAAGTCTGGTACATCAGTTCATGTATTTTCTGCTGATAAGTCTGGTACATCATTTTGTGTATTTCCTGCTGATAAGTCTAGTCCATCATTTTGTGTATTTCCTGCTGATAAGTCTGGTACATCATTTTGTGTATTTCCTGCTGATAAGTCTAGTCCATCATTTTGTGTATTTCCTGCTAAGTCTGGTACATCATTTTGTGTATTTCCTGCTGATAAGTCTAGCACATCAGTTCTTGTATTTCCTGCTGATAAATCTGGTACATCATTTTGTGTATTTCCTGCTGATAAGTCTGGTACATCATTTTGTGTATTTCCTGCTGATAAGTCTGGTACATCATTTTGTGTACTTCCTGCTGATAAATCTGGCACATCATTTTGTGTATTTCCTGCTGATATGTCTGGTACATCATTTTGTGTATTTCCTGCTGATAAGTCTAGTACATCAGTTCTTGTGTTTCCTGCTGATAGGTTTGGTTCATCATTTTGTGTATTTCCTGCTAAGTCTGGTACATCAGTTCATGTATCTCCTGCTGATAAGGCTGGTGCATCACTTTGTGTATTTCCTGCAAAGTCTGGTACATCATTTTCTGTATTTCCTTCTGATAAGTCTGGTGCATCAGTTCTTGTATTTCCTACTGATATGTCTGGTACATCAGTTCTTGTATTTCCTGCTGAAAAGTCAGGTACGTCATTTTGTGTATTTCCTGCTGATAAGTCTGGTACATCATTTTGTGTATTGTCTGCTGATAAGTCTGGTACATCAGTTCATGTATTTTCTGCTGATAAGTCTGGTACATCATTTTGTGTATTTCCTGCTGATAAGTCTGGTACATCATTTTGTGTATTTCCTGCTGATATGTCTGGTACATCATTTTGTTTATTTCCTTCTGATAAGTCTAGTGCATCAGTTCTTGTATTTCCTACTGATATGTCTGGTACATCAGTTCTTGTATTTCCTGCTGATACGTCTGTTACATCAGTTCTTCTATTTCCTATTGATACGTCTGGTACGTCAGTTCTTGTATTTTCTGCTGACAAGTCTGGTACATCATTTTGTGTATTTCCTGCTAAGTCTTGTACATCATTTTGTATATTTCCTGCTGATGTCTGGTACATCAATTCCTGTATTTCCTGCTGATAAGTCTGGTACATCAGTTCATGTATTTCCTGCTTATATGTCTGGTACATCATTTTGTGTATTGCCTGCTGATAAGTCTGGTATATCATTTTGTGTATTTCCTGCTGATAAATCTGCTACATCAGTCCATGTATTTCCTGCTAATGTGTCTGGTACATCATTGTGTGTATTTCCTGATAAGACTTCCCATACTCTGGAATAGGCTACCCATCCTATGTCAAGCAAAGTTCTTCATTAGCACTTTTTAAGAAAAATCTTGATGAGTGGATGGGAAATAGGAAAAACACCCTGAGGATCACTTTTGTGTCTCTGCTCGACAGTGGCACAGGAAAATAATTTTCTTGGGTGGCATAAGCCAGGGAAACTTGTTGGCTAGGCTTACGTAGGCGCTTGGGCCGGTAGCCTTGTACCTACCTATGAACCTATAAGTCTGTATATCATTTTGTGTATTTCCTGTTAGTCTGGTACATAAGTTTGTGTATTTCCTGCTGAGAAGTCTGGTACATCATTTTGTGTATTTCCTGCTGATAAGTCTTTTACATCATTTTGTTTAATTCTTGCTGATGTGTGGTACATCATTTTGTGTATTTCCTACTGATAAGTCTGGTGCAGCAGTTCATGTATTTCCTGTTGATAAGTTTGTTATATAATTTTGTGTATTTCCTGCTGATAAAAATTGTACATCATTTTGTGTATTTCCTGTTAATAAGTCTGGTACATCCATTCTTGTATTTCCGGCTGATACATCGGGTACATCAGTTCTTGTATTTCCTGCTGATAAGTCTGGTACATCAGTTCTTGTATTTCCTGCTGATAAGTCTGGTACATCATTTTGTGTATTTCCTGCTAAGTCTGGTACATCAGTTCATGTATTTCCTGCTGATAAGTCTGGTACATCATTTTGTGTATTTCCTGCTGATAAGTCTAGTCCATCATTTTGTCTATTTCCTGCTAAGTCTGGTACATCATTTTGTGTATTTCCTGCTGATAAGTCTAGCACATCAGTTCTTGTATTTCCTGCTGATAAATCTGGTACATCATTTTGCGTATTTCCTGCTGATAAGACTGGTAAATCCTTTTGTGTATTTCCTGCTGATAAATCTGGCATATCATTTTGTGTATTTCCTGCTGATATGTCTGGTACATCATTTTGTGTATTTCCTGCTGATAAGTCTAGTACATCAGTTCTTGTGTTTCCTGCTGATAGGTTTGGTTCATCATTTTGTGTATTTCCTGCTAAGTCTGGTACATCATTTTGTGTATTTCCTTCTGATAAGTCTGGTGCATCAGTTCTTGTATTTCCTACTGATATGTCTGGTACATCAGTTCTTGTATTTCCTGCTGAAAAGTCTGGTATGTCATTTTGTGTATTTCCTGCTGATAAGTCTGGTACATCATTTTGTGTATTTCCTGTTGATTAGTCTGGTACATCAGTTCTTCTATTTCCTGCTGATATGTCTGGTACGTCAGTTCTTGTATTTTCTGCTGATAAGTCTGGTACATCATTTTGTATATTTCCTGCTGATGTCTGGTACATCAATTCCTGTATTTCCTGCTGATAAGTCTTGTACATCAGTTCATGTATTTCCTGCTTATATGTCTGGTACATCATTTTATGTATTGCCTGCTGATAAGTCTGGTATATCATTTTGTGTATTTCCTGCTGATAAATCTGCTACATCAGTCCATGTATTTCCTGCTAATGTGTCTGGTACATCATTGTGTGTATTTCCTGATAAGACTTCCCATACTCTGGAATAGGCTACCCATCCTATGTCAAGCAAAGTTCTTCATTAGCACTTTTTTAAGAAAAATCTTGATGAGTGGATGGGAAATACGAAATACACCCTGAGGATCACTTTTGTGTCTCTGCTCGACAGTGGCACCTGAAAATAATTTTCTTGGGTGGCATAAGCCAGGGAAACTTGTTGGCTAGGCTTATGTAGGCGCTTGGGCCGGTAGCCTTGTACCTACCTATGAACCTATAAGTCTGTATATCATTTTGTGTATTTCCTGCTAAGTCTGGTACATAAATTTGTGTATTTCCTGCTGAGAAGTCTGGTACATCATTTTGTGTATTTCCTGCTGATAAGTCTTTTACATCATTTTGTTTAATTCTTGCTAAGTCTGGTACATCATTTTGTGTATTTCCTACTGATAAGTCTGGTGCCGCAGTTCATGTATTTCCTGTTGATAAGTTTGTTATATCATTTTGTGTATTTCCTGCTGATAAGTATGGTACATCATTTTGTGTATTTCCTTTTAATAAGTCTGGTACATCCATTCTTGTATTTCCTGCTGATACGTCTGGTACATCAGTTCTTGTATTTCCTGCTGATAAGTCTGGTACATTAGTTTTTGTATTTCCTGCTATGTCTGGTACATCAGTTCATGTATTTCCTGCTAATAAGTCTTGTACATCATTTTGTGTATTGTCTGCTGATAAGTCTGGTACATAATTTCATGTATTTCCTGCTGATAAGTCTGGTACATCATTTTGTGTATTGCCTGATAAGTCTGGTATATCATTTCATGTATTTCCTGCTGATAAGTCTGGTACATCATTTTGTGTATTTCTTGCTGATAAATCTGGTACATCATTTTGTGTATTTCCTGCTGATAAGTCTGGTACATCATTTTGTGTATTTCCTGCTGATATGTCTGGTACATCAGTTCTTGTATTTCCTGATAAGTCTGGTACATCATTTCATGTATTTCCTGCTGATAAGTCTGGTGCATAAATTTGTGCATTTCCTGCTGATAAGTCTGGTACATCAGTTTATGTATTTCCTGCTAATATGTCTGGTACATCATTTTGTGTATTTCTTGCTAAGACTTCCCATACTGTGGAACAGGCTACCCATCTATGTCAAGCAAAGTTCTTCATTAGCACTCTTCAAGAAAAATCTTGATGAGTGGATGGGAAATAGGAAATACACCCCGGGGATCACTTTTGTGTCTCTGCTCGACAGTAGCACAGGAAATAACTTTCTTGAGTGGCGCAAGCCAGGGAACCTTGTTGGCAAGGCTGACATAGGCCCTTGGGCTGATAGCCTAGTTGCTACCTGTGAAACTATGAACCTATAAGTCTGTACATCATTTTGTGTATTTCCTGCTAAGTCTGGTACATAACTTTGTGTATTTCCTGCTGATAAGTCTGGTACATCATTTTGTGTATTTCCTGCTGATAAATCTAGTACATCATTTTGTGTAATTCCTGCTGATAAGTCTGGTACATCAGTTCATGTATTTCCTGCTGATACGTGTGGTACATCATTTTGTGTATTTCCTGTTGATAAGTCTGGTACATCATTTTGTGTATTTCCTGCTGATAAGTCTGGTACATCAGTTGTTGTATTTTCTGCTGATACATCTGGTACATCAGTTCTTGTATTTCCTGCTGATAAATCTGGTATATCAGTTCTTGTATTTCCTACTGATAAGTCTGGTACATCATTTTGTGTATTTCCTGCTAAGTCTGGTACATCATTTTATGTATTTCCTGCTGATAAGCCTGGTACATCAGTTCTTGTGTTTCCTGCTGATAAGTCTGGTACATCATTTTGTGCATTTCCTGCTATGTCTGACACATCAGTTCATGTATTCCTGCTTATTCGTCTGGTACATCATTTTGTGTATTGCATGCTGATAAGTCTGGTACATCAGTTCATGTATTTCCTGCTGATAAGTCTGGTACATCATTTTGTGTATTTCCTGCTGATAAGTCTAGCACATCAGTTGTTGTATTTCCTGCTGATAAATCTGGTACATCACTTTGTTTATTTCCTGCTGATAAATCTGGTACATCAGTTCATGTATTTCCTGCTGATAAGTCTGGTACATCAGTTCATGTATTTCCTGCTAAGTCTGGTACATCAGTTCATGAATTTCCTTCTTAGTCTTGTACATCATTTTGTGTATTTCCTGCTGATAAATCTGGTACATCAGTTCTTGTATTTCCTGCTGATAAGTCTGGTATATCATTTTGTATTTTTCCTGCTGATAAGTCTGGTACATCATTTTGTGTATTTCCTGCTGATAAGTCTGGTACATCATTTTGTGTATTTCCTGCTGATAAATCTGGCACATAATCTTGTGTATGTCCTGCTGATAAGTCTGGTACATAATTTTGTGTATTTCTGCTGATAAATCTTGTACATCATTTTGTGAATTTCGTGCTATGTCTGGTATATCATTTTGTGTATTTCCTGCTAAGTCTGGTACATCAGTTCTTGTGTTTCATGCTGATAAGTCTGGTTAATCATTTTGTGTATTTCCTGATAAGTTTGGTACATCAGTTGTTGTATTTCCTGCTGATAAGTCTGGTTCATCATTTTATGTATTTCCTGCTAAGTCGTACATCAGTTCATGTATCTCCTGCTGATAAGTCTGGTGCATCACTTTGTGTATTTCCTGCTAAGTCTGGTACATCATTTTGTGTATTTCCTGCTAATAAGTCTGGTACATCAGTTCTTGTATTTCCTACTGATATGTCTGGTACATCAGTTTTGTATTTCCTGCTGAAAAGTCTGGTACATCATTTTGTGTATTTCCTGCTGATAAGTCTGCTACATCATTTTGTGTATTTCCTGCTGATAAGTCTGGTACATCATTGTGTGTATTTCCTCCTGATAAGTCTGGTACATCAGTTCTTGTATTTCATGCTAAGTCTGGTACATCAGTTCATGTATTTCCTGCTTATGTGTCTGGTACATCATTGTATGTATTTCCTGCTAAGACTTCCCATACTCTGGAACAGACTACCCATCCTATGTCAAGCAAAGTTCTTCATTAGCACTCTTCAAGAAAAATCTTGAGTGGATGGGAAATGGGAAATACTCCCTGAGGATCACTTTTGTGTCTCTGCTCGACAGTGGCACAGGAAAATAACTTTCTTGAGTGGCATAAGCCAGGGAAACTTGTTGGCTAGGCTTAGGTAGGCGCTTGGGCTGGTAGCCTTGCACCTACCTATGAACCTATAAGTCTGTACATCATTTTGTGTATTTTCTGCTAAGTCTGGTACATAATTTTGTGTATTTCCTGCTGATAAGTCTTTTACATCATTTTGTGTAATTCTTGCTGATAAGTCTGGTACATCATTTTGTGTATTTCCTGCTGATAAGTCTGGTACATCATTTTGTGTATTTCCTGTTAATAAGTCTGGTACATCTGTTCTTGTATTACCTGCTGATACGTCTAGTACATTAGTTTTTGTATTTCCTGCTGATAAGTCTGGTACATCAGTTCTTATATTTCTTGCTGATAAGTCTGGTACATCATTTTGTGTATTTCCTGCTGATAAGTCTGGTACATCAGTTCATGTATTTCCTAATGATAAGTCTGGTACATCAGTTTTTTTATTTCCTGCTATGTCTGGTACATCAGTTCATGTATTTCCTGCTAATAAGTCTGGTACATCATTTTGTCTATTGCCTGCTGATAAGTCTGGTACACCATTTCATGTATTTCCTGCTGATAAGTCTGGTACATCATTTTGTGTATTGTCTGCTGATAAGTCTGGTATATCATTTTATGTATTTCCTGCTGATAAGTCTGTTACATCATTTTGTGTATTTCCTTCTGATAAATCTGTTACATCATTTTGTGTATTTCCTGTTGATAAGTTTGGTACATCATTTTGTGTATTTCCTGCTGATAAGTCTGGTACATCATTTCTTGTATTTCCTGATAAGTCTGGTACATCAGTTCATGTATTTCCTGCTAAGTCTGGTACATAATTTTGTGCATTTCCTGTTCATAAGTCTGGTACATCAGTTCATGTATTTCCTGCTAATATGTCTGGTACATCATTTTGTTTATTTCCTGCTAAGACTTCCCATACTCTGGAACAGGCTACCCATCTATGTCAAGCAAAGTTCTTCATTAGCACTCTTCAAGAAAAATCTTGATGAGGGGATGGGAAATAGGAAATACAGCCCAGGGATCACTTTTGTGTCTCTGCTCGACAGTAGCACAGGAAATAACTTTCTTGAGTGGCGTAAGCCAGGGAATCTTGTTGGCAAGGCTGACATAGGCCATTGGGCTGATAGCCTAGTAACTACCTGTGAACTTATGAACCTATAAGTTTGTACATCATTTTGTGTATTTCCTGCTAAGTCTGGTGCATAACTTTGTGTATTTCCTGCTGATAAGTCTGGTACATCATTTTCTATATTTCCTGCTGATTAATCTAGTACATCATTTTGTGTATTTCCTGCTGATAAGTCTGGTAGATCAATTAATGTATTTCCTGCTGATGCGTCTGGTACATCATTTTGTGAATTTCCTGCTGATAAGTCTGGTACATCATTCTGTGTATTTCCTGCTGATAAGTCTGGTACATCAGTTGTTGTATTTCCTGCTGATACATCTGGTATATCAGTTCTTGTATTTCCTGCTGATAAATCTGGTACATCAGTTTTTGTGTTTCCTGCTGATAAGTCTGGTACATCATTTTGTGTATTTCCTGCTAAGTCTGGTACATCATTTTATGTATTTCCTGCTGATAAGTCTGGTACATCAGTTCATGTATTCCTGCTAATTCGTCTGGTACATCATTTTGTGTATTTCCTGCTGATAAGTCTGGTACATCAGTTCATGTATTTCCTGCTGATAAGTCTGGTACATCATTTTGTGTATTTCCTGCTAAGTCTGGTACATCATTTTCTGTATTTCCTGCTGATAAGTCTAGCACATCAGTTCTTGTATTTCCTGCTGATAAATCTGGTACATCCTTTTGTGTATTTCCTGCTGATAAGTCTGGTACATCATTTTGTCCATTTCCTGCTGATAAGTCTTGTACATCATTTTTTGTATTTCCTGCTGATAAATCTGGCACATCATTTTGTGTATTTCCTGCTGATATGTCTGGTACATCATTTTGTGTATTTCCTGCTGATAAGTCTAGTACATCAGTTCTTGTGTTTCCTGCTGATAGGTTTGGTTCATCATTTTGTGTATTTCCTGCTAAGTCTGGTACATCAGTTCATGTATCTCCTGCTGATAAGTCTGGTGCTTCACTTTGTGTATTTCCTGCTAAGTCTGGTACATCATTTTGTGTATTTCCTTCTGATAAGTCTGGTGCATCAGTTCTTTTATTTCCTACTGATATGTCTGGTACATCAGTTCTTGTATTTCCTGCTGAAAAGTCTGGTACGTCATTTTGTGTATTTCCTGCTGATAAGTCTGGTACATCATTTTGTGTATTTCCTGTTGATTAGTCTGGTACATCAGTTCTTCTATTTCCTGCTGATATGTCTGGTACATCAGTTCTTCTATTTCCTGCTGATACGTCTGGTATGTCAGTTCTTGTATTTTCTCCTGATAAGTCTGGTACGTCATTTTGTGTATTTCCTGCTAAGTCTTGTACATCATTTTGTATATTTCCTGCTGATGTCTGGTACATCAATTCCTGTATTTCCTGCTGATAAGTCTGGTACATCAGTTCTTGTATTTCCTGCTATGTCTGGTACATCAGTTCATGTATTTCCTGCTTATATGTCTGGTACATCATTTTGTGTATTTCCTGCTGATAAATCTGCTACATCAGTCCATGTATTTCCTGCTAATGTGTCTGGTACATCATTGTCCCCGGGATTCATGAAGCTCGGCGCAAGGCCGGTGTAAGGCCTGCGCCGGCGGTGCAGTGAATAGTCGGCGTAGTAGCGCCATATGCATAGTAATGAGAGCGCGCCGCAACCACAGACACATGCGTAGTGTACGTGAGCGAGCCCAAGTAGGATGCGTCCGGAGGTGTGGCTAAGCCGGCAGGCGATGAGCAACCTAATGTGCTGACTGCCACGGTCCGCCCATAATAGTAATGGCAGCAGCCAGGGCCCGTGCAGAATGAAACGCACGTAGAGTATGCAACATAGTACCCATCCCAACAAAACGGAGAAGCAAACACAACCCATGAAGCCCTAAGTGTACCCGTCCAAGGAACAAAGGATACGCGTAACACCGTGTTCGTCCCGCAATGCACCGTCAGTGGGCATACCCAGAGAAGGTGTACCACAGCATGTCAGCGCACCACACCGACATAGGAGTAGCGACTAAGGTTACCACCTGTCCCACTTTGCGAGGGGCAGTCCCTCCATGGGTAGTTGTGTCCTGATAAAAAATATTAAAAACGGCAAATGTGCTAAGATTGTAGGACATAATTATATCCCGTATGTAATGTAATGGTTGCATGAAATGGTTATTTCCGTAAGTAAAATACCTAAATGTCACAAGAAACAGAATAAGCAACCAAACTGCTACAACAATAAGCTTTTATTTAGGCAAACAAGTGAAGTTCTATGCTATATAGTGACCGTGGGTATGTGTCGGCCTGTAAAATCTGATGTGAGTGCCGAAAATGTCCCACCTTGGCCATTGGAAAAGGTGGCAACCCCAGTAGCGACATGGGCATGGTCACCAGGGTTACCAGCTGTCCCACTTTGCTATGGACAGTCCCTCAATGGACAGTTGTGTCCCGGCAAAAATCGAAAAATGGCAAATGACCTGAGATTTCCGTGCAAAAATATTCCCTCAATATACCTGTAATAGTAGCATAAAACATATATTTTGTATATGAAACACATACATGGCATAAGAAACTGAATAAGGAACCCAAATGCTACCAGAATAAGCGTATATTATGGCAAACAAGTGAAGTTCTGTCAACTCCACTTGCTGTGGGTATGTGTTGTCCTGCAAAATCTGATGTTTCCACAAAAGATGTCCCACTATGGGCATTGGAAAAGGTGTCAACCATAATGGTCACAAGCAGTAGTGAGAGTACACAGCCGGGTAGCTGTGTCGACATAACAACAGGAAGGAACCAAGAAACCCTAAACACAGGCAAACATGTGCATAGCAACATGTCCCACACCCAGCAACGTGTTTGTCGCATACACAGGACGGCGTATGTCTAAGTGTAATATCCAGAAGCAGAACCCATGCATGCAAATGTAATACACAATAGCCCCATTGTAGCATGTAAGTCCCACCCATGTACGCCTGTGCACCCAAACCAGCTAGCATCCTTGTCCAGCTACACACCTACACACAATGGGCATACCTGAAATGTGGTAAGAAGTATTGTTTTAGTCAGTGCCATGCGAGCAAATATGTACCCCACATGTCACCAACCCACCTCAGGTACAGATATGGAAATGGCTGCATGTGAATGTGTCTGCAGAATGTGTACATCCCGCATGTGGTATGTACCCATCCAAACCATATAGGTTTGCACACGCCACGGTGCACATAACTGTACACATGTGGACAAGTCGGGTTGTTGAACCACCGCACCGATGATTAGCTATGTAGAGAAGTCAAACACATATAGCGGAACATGTGCCTACCAAATAGGACGTCCTAACAGGGTGCCACAGGCACAGAAGGGGAAGGTGGGACATCACATGTGGAGAGTAGCGTTTCCGGATGGCCAAGTATACACGGTCAAGGTAAAGGACGGAACAACATGCATATGTCCGGATGGATGTTGTTAGAAAAATATATATAGAAACACATATGAAGTGCCAGTTTAGAAGCAAAATACTATATAATGCATTGAATTGTACTGTACAATATGGCAGTAGAAATGATCATGCATGTAATTGGTGAAGCATAGCTGCAGTGTGATCGAACTCTGACCCTGGCAGTAACCAGTTCAGCAGGCTTATGTCTCTCAGCATTAATTATCTGCTGGGTTACAGAAAAATAAATGTATGTACATGTATAACATCCTCCCTTCCCCTGAGGAGGATGGCCTTGTGAGCACTATCGAAGATAGAGTACAACTCCTTACCAGAGAGACAAAGGAACGTATTAAGAAATGAACTGACTATTGTATCGGAACAGTCCAGGGTCCTTGAAACAGCAACAATTACAGAAGGACACTGTAATTGACCAGGTGACTTGCAAGGCTGTGTTATTCTCATGGGAAAACATTTTAAAAGCATGACCTCAGCACCCTCGTATGTATACAATGTTGCGGACCATAGTGATGGAAATGCCCTGTGACTGACCACGTCAGTAAGGTGGGCAAAAGCTGATTGTAAACACTATATAAAGAAATTGCTTACTGTATAGAGTCAGACAAAACTCTCATACTTGGACTGTATAGTTTTTTGCCTGCCTGTGTACACTACTAAAACGTTGTTAACCCGAGCTTCCTGTGTTATTGACTGTCACTTAGAAAAGCCTACTGATTTCTACAGTCTGGTTTTAACAACTTATTTGACATTGTGGTCCTTCTTAGCCGGAATTCCCTTGGTAAACTACAGGTCAGAGTGCATGGGTGGTTAGACATGTGCGCAGGAGAATTTGCCTAAATGGTTCTTCTTGAGTGAAAAGACCTCCGACTGAATTGTTGTATGTAAAGAGGCTGTCCACTGTCTGATCTGTGGCTGAAAAGCGGAAAACTGGATCCCAAGAAGAAAACGTGCAGTCATAAACAGGAGGCTTAGGTAAGGAGGGTTTGCCTATTTGTCTCTATTGTAGATCAGGGACCAGACTACATTGTGTTTCTGTTAACAGTTGTGATAGCAGGTCGAAGACCAATCCAAGTAGTTTTAAATTTGGACATAGATCAGGGGAACACAGAGTAGAGTAAATAGTCATTGTAGACACTACAGTGGATACAGGGAAGGAGATACCACGTGGTACGAGAGAAGGGTTACGTAACAGTCGTGTAGAGGATATGGGAGATTAGTGCACAAACAGATCGTATGATCCGCGTTTGACGGGTGATGTGAACTATATGCAATTGCAGAGAGCACATAATGTGAGATATTCTGCAAAATGGGGTAATAAATATGAAATTGATGGTATATTACACAAAATATCATTTCTGAAACATTGGAACCACTGAAAATGTGATGCAGATGTTCTAGTGTAACCACCTGTCCCGGTTTGTGAGGGACAGTCCCTCTTTGGCCAGTTGTGTCCTGCAAACAAACTGAACAAATGGCAAATGTCCTGATATCTTAGGACAAAAATATTTCATATATCTTCTTTAATGGTAGCATAAAACAGTTATTTTGTATCTGAAACACCAAAATATCATAATAAACAGAATAAGCAACTCAAATGCTACAAGAATAGGTTGCTATCGTGGCAAAAAGTGAATTGCTGTCCTTTGTACTGGCCGTGGGTATGTTTTGCCCTGCAAAATTACACGTTCCTAACACTAATGTCCCACTTTGTGCATTTGAAAAGGTGGCAACCCTAAGATGTGCAGGCGAAAAAACAGCGACAATTGGGTATCCGTCAAGCACATAGGTGGATTGAGGTAGTGAACCGAAGGGAACAGAACACTAAAAATGCGAAAGCATCATACGTACACAAAGAAGATAATAATACAGTAATAGCGACAGCCCCCCCCCCTACCACCTCCGATACCACTTCCAGGATATGAAGCGGGAGGGCAGGCTAGTCCCCCCCACGTTATCCTGTGGCAACAGAGGTATCACAACGACCAAATGTAAGAGAAGCTATTGAAACCACATCCCGAACTCGTAAAATACCTAGGGACACTCAAGTAAGAAGAGAGTCACTAGAACAGAGTGAGGATATTTGTCAATTAATTGAAGTACCGAACCCTCATGCAGGACAGGAAGGCCAGGACCCAACTCCGTTAGTGTATAGACCGTGGACACCAGAAGATATCTGGAAAGTCACAGACGGAATTCCCCATCTACAAAGTAATCAGTATTCACCATGCAATACCCCTGTATCTTCTGATAGAAAAGCAAAGGGGGAATGGCGGATGGTACAGGATTTACAAGCTGTAAATCATGTAATAACACCTAGGGTACCGATGGTGCCAGACCCACACACTATATTGAATGCTATGAACCCACCACAGAAGTATCTTACCGTGGTACATATAAGATATGCTTCCTTTTCAATACCTATACATGCAGATAGTCCGTATTGTTTTGCATTTACATTCTCAGGGTAAGAGATACAGCCATACCTGGCTATCGCAGGGATACTGTGAAAGTCCAACGATATTCGCACAGGAGATGGCTAGCAACATTCCGGTGTTTACTCCACCCGGGGCCAGTCAAGTTCTACTTTATGTGGATGATATTCTGCTTGCGACCCCTACCCAGCAGCAATGTAGGGAAGATACAATAGCATTATTAAAATATTCAGAAGAACAGGGACATAAATTAAGCAAGCATAAATTGCAACTACAGAGAATACAGGTCAAGTACCTGGGATATGTGGTATCCAAGGAGGGTAGAACATTACATGATGATAGGAAGGCAGCAGTTTCACAAGCACCCAAGCCAACTACCAAGAAGGGAATGATGTCCTTCCTGGGCCGACTAACCTTTGTCGAAGCTGGTTACCAAACAATGCTTTGGAATCTGCTCTATTGTCTGCTTTAATCTTTAATACACCTATGGCAGCACAACATATACTACACTGGATTCCAGTAGCAGAAACAGCTTTCTGCAGACTAAAATGATTGATAGCTTCAACATCTGTTTTAGGTCTCCCGAATAATCATAAGAGATGTTGTCAGACTGTAGATTGTAAGCAGGGATATATGACGTCAGTCTTGACGCAACAGCATGGAAGTAAGCAACGCCCCATAGCTTACTACTCATCGCAGTTGGACACAGTGGCATGGTCAGTGCCACATTGTGTACAGGCAGTTGTTGCAGCACCCATGGCAGTACAGGCCTCGGCCTCAATGTTATTATTCCACCCTCTCACTGTGAGAGTGTCTCATGCAGTTGCGATCATTCTGCTGCAAGAGAAAATAGCATTCCTGACCCGTGCTAGACATCTTTCTTGTTTGACCATACCCCTGAGTCAACCTCATATGGTGATTGAACGCTGTACAACATTAAACCTATCAACGTCACGTCCGACACCTGTGTATGGCACACCACACAGTTGCCTATATGAAATGGAGGAAATAACTCCACACAGACAGGATATCACTGATATACTCTTAGAAGATGCAGAGGTGATAGTTTATGTGTACGGATCATGTAGAAAGAGTCCTACAGGAAAGAATCAAGTAGGTTATGCAGTAGTTATTGATAATGAGATTGTAGAAGCCCAACCCCTGCAGCATAACGTGTCTGCTCAAGCAGCAGAATCGATAGCTTTAACACGTGCTTGTACTCTAGCGAAAAACTGATGTGTGGACATTTATACCGATAGTCAGTATGTTGTCTCTACAGTGCATGTTTATGAGCAGCAGTGGAAGAATAGGGGAATGATAACATCCACTGGTAAACCGATTAATCATGCGCAATTGATCTTGAATGCATTAGATCTGATTCAGTTACCCACTAAAGTAGCTAATTGTAAATGTGCAGCTCATACAAAGCAACAGGATAACAGTAGGAAAGGTAAGGCACGAGCTGATGCAGCTGCAAAACAAGCAGCCTCACAGTTGGAAAGTGTCTTTTTGAATGAGGAATGACAATCCTGAGACATCATAGATGTAGAAATGTTACAAACAATGCAAACATCAACTACGAAAGCAGAAAAACAGACGTGGGTATGACGAGGAGCAATCCTTGAAGACGGACTGTACATATCCACAGTGAGAAAGCCAATATTAACGTCTAATGTATTCAGATATGCGGCTTTGTTGAGCCATGGGTAGAGCCATGTCTCAACAGGGGGGGATGGTACAGTTGGTTAACAGAATATTCCTAACATACGGAATTAGGAAC